>NW_017731559.1:1608925-1642553 GCF_001890085.2 Hipposideros armiger
AGTGTCACTGGCCCTCATATGTGGGATCCGAACCGGGGCCCTCTGGCATCCCAAGCGAGTTCTTAACCATCGCGCCACTCGGCCGGCCCTAGGGCGTGCAGTCTTAACAACAAGGCTGCTGGTTCGACTCCCACAGGAAATGGTGGCTACGCCCACCCGCAACTAAGATTGAACACAGCACCTTGAGCTTAGAGGCCACTAGCTGCCGACGGGAAGCCAGGTGGCGACTGGCGCCCTCCACAATGAAGATTGAAGAACAACAACTTGACTGGTCTCCTTTCCCGATTCCTCAACACTGTTCCCCTCCCCCAATTTCCCAATAAAATCTTTAAAAAAAAATTAATTAAAAAAATAAAGTTCAGTGAGATTAGGTGACATGTAGAAGAAAAGTAATGGTTGATCTTGTTATTCTTGGGTTAACCACCCATTTGTTTGTATATTCTCTGTGTATCTCAAAGAATTTCTCCCTGCAGGGGAGAGGAAGACTCAGAGCTTTCAAATCAAACCGCTTGATGTCTCAGATCCTTTTTTCCAAGGTTTGCTTTTGGTTATGAAGACACTGATTTGTCTCCTGCATCCTTCTCTATTAACAATCTTCAAGAAATTGTTTGGATGAGAGTTTATGTCCTCCTGGAGAAACTGCCCTTTACAAGAGAGATGTTATGTGACACGGGCAGACAAAACATGTTCTGAGCCCCAGATATATTCTGTTTACCTAAGCAAATAAGCAAATTATATAAAATATGTTTTAGAAAATGTACCCCACTGTCTTTCTAAAATTTTTCTGGGTGGAGAGCAAATTCTGCCATTGTCTTGCTGGCTGTAAGGGAGGGAGACTCAGGCATGGTGGCGGGGGGGTGGCGGGGGCTTTATTTGTTCAGCATCCAATGCCAGACCATGCTCGTGACCGTCCAAAAAGTAGCTGTGAACAGCAAGTGTATCACAAGGGTTCTCAAATAGGAAAGTGGAGTTGGAACAAAGAGCAGGCACCAGACAGACTTCCTCTGTTAAAGATTATCCAATGTGTCACCTGGGTGCCAACATTCCCATACACCCCAGCAGCTCTGTCTCACCTAGGGAAACTTAACGGCTTTGAAACCCTGCCCAGGACTAGTAGCATTCCATGAGACGACCTCATCCTAAGGGAATGGACTTTATCTCAAAGACTGTGTGTTTGCTTTAAAGATGGTCAACCACGCTCAACAATTACCATATTTCCTAAATTAAACCTGATCTCTTGTTATAATTATGTATCTCCCAATTTCATCAAGAGGAATATATCAAGGAGGGGAGTGTGAATCTCTCTGGATTGGCCTTTAAATGAATTTGCAGGCTCATTCCCAGTTCAGGGGAAGCAAAGAGAGGAAGGTTTCTCATTTGGGGAAGGCTGCACCCAGAACCAGTGCCCGGCCAGACAGGCCAGAAGAGGCTTCCTCCCAACCTGTGCCCCACGTTCTTCCTTCTACAGCCCAATTCTTCTGGAAAATGAGGCTCTTGAGATTTGTGATTTATGATAGAGAAAATTAGTTTCTCTTTTTCCTTTGCCTAGGCCAGCAGAAACCAGTCACTGGTAGTAACTCCATTGGATTTGAGAGAGGCCAGACCCTTCACCGGCCATCCTCTACCCTTGTTTGTTCAGTTCCTTTAGCATAAACTCCCAGTGGCTTCCAACCACACAGCCTGATTCTGAGAAGGGAATGGCCTACCTCCCAAGTTGAGTTTTGTTCCCTTTGCTCCACTTGCCCGAAGATGCTTACCAATCCTAAGGGCTAATCCGTGAAAACCATTAGAGAACAAACATAAGACAGCAGTATTCAAAATGAGCATGGGTGGTCCATGGGTGCTAAATGGTCTGAAAGGCTTTGTGGAGAGGGTTGATCCTTGTGCTTGGCCTTCAAGAGTGAGAAGGGTTTGGATGGGCAAAGGAGGGGTGTTCTGGATGAGGTAAATGTCATGTCATCAATAGATGGCAGGTACATGCTCATTTTATAGACATAGATCCTTTGGGCCATTTTGTAGAAACATGTGGGAGAGCTGGGTGGTTTCAAAAGTGGGTCTCAAGTGCTGTCCTTCTGGAACTGAGCAGCAGCTCTTGGGTAAGAGCTGGATTAGAGGACCGTAGAGGTGCTTTCCAGCTCTAAAACACATGGTACCTTCCAGATACAAAGTTGTGAATGGGCACTGAGTACCTGAGGTCACTCACCTTTGTTTAGCTGAGGCCACTTATTACAGGTGGCAGCAAAGACTGCAGGGTCGGGTAGGAAGACATTCTGACTTTACTCTTACAAACTTGAGCTGTTTGGATACGTGACTTAAACACTTTGCAAAATGGGAATAATGACACCCTCTTTCCAGAGTTAATTTGCAGGAAAACATGAGGTAATGTATAAAATGCCAGGGGCTCCATAAATGCTAGTTTCCTTTTTTCCTTCCTGTTACACTCCTCTGGAGGGATTTTTCTCCTCCTCCCTTTTATTTTGCCTGGCTGGAACTTCCTTTCTCACCTCCCCCCACCCACCCCAAATTGTCCCTGGGCTCCATTTGAAGGTCCCAAGTGTGTGTACGGAAAGATTAAGCTGTCCTTCTTATAAAGGGGAATGTATTCAAAATGGGGCACATCAAAAGTGAATGTAGGTGACAAATGTTTATATTTGGAAAGTGCTTCTGCTTTGATCCTGGTTTCTATTTTTTGAGAGCTTGACAAATGTGCCCTGTGGGCCTTGGCTTCAAACATCTTCAGTCAGCAGAGCACTTTAGAGGAGGTGAAACTCATTTGATCCTGCACTTGCTGTTACTCCCAGTCCGGGAGATCCGCTGTCGCAGAATAAGCCTCCTCTTGTCTCCCTGGCGGCGCACCGCCCAGAGCCAGGGTGGCTGCCGCCGAGGAGCCACCCACCTCCCTCAAGTCCAGCTCTTAGGGCTACAAATGCCAGAGGCAGTGGAGGCCGTCCCTGGCTCCCTTCTCTAGAGACTCTGGAGTGCACTTGGCCGTCGTGAATGGTTCCCTAACTCCTCTGTCTCTCTTCATCCTCCATGAGGTCACACCAAATTTTTGCTGAAAAACCTCCAACCCACTCCTTGGGAAGGTGACAAAGGTGATTCCCCAAGGGGAAATTTTTCAAGGGTGGCCATGCGGGATACTGAATTCAGGTGAACACCTCCAGATAGTCAGCCACAGAGCTGACTTTTTCAGGGTGTCTTAGACTTCATGGAAGAAAAATCCTCACAGGCTTTAAAAAACATTAGAAAAAAACCACCATATCTCACCCAATTCTTGTAGGTAGGTTATAAAACGTCTCCATGTGTGAGGTGATTCAGCATGACTTGCTGCCTTATGTTGGTTTTGATGGTTAATCATGAGGAAGCTGTGGCCAGCTGTGAAGGTCTCCTTGTCTACAGAGTGGTTTCTTTTAGTCCAGAACAATTTCTTCCCACTTTCAGATCTTTGAGATGAAAACAGGACAGTAGGCCACTGAGATGGTATCCCCTATTCCTGCCAGAGTAAGTGTCCAACCCAGACAGAACCCACCCTGAGTATTCCCAACAGAGGGACTTCAGTGCCAGGAATTGGTTATATAGGTGAAAGAATGGCTGAGAAGCCACACAGGACAGAGAGGCAGCCAAGAAGTTAGCTACAGCAGGAAGCCACCACCATCTCAAGCTGGAGGGATAGCACAAGGAGGTGGCACACTTGAGTGTAGGGGCTGAGGTCATCTGGCAGAAGCTGGGGCCACAGCAAGTCCATCTTGCACGAGCTGGAGCTGGAGGAGAGGCCTCCTCTACCGGCAGAGAAGTGGGGAGAGAGAAATACTCTTCCCCCTCCCCATCTCCCACTGGAACCTCTCATTGGCCGCTGTTTATCCCAGACAGAAGCCAAGTGATGCAGGTCCTGGGAAACACAGCCTGCAGGGATCAGCCGCTCTCTCCCACCTTAAAGATTTAGAGCAGAGCAGGGGAGAGTGAGAAGGCTCTCTGGCGCCCAGTTTCTAGAAGCCTGCTTTGGGACTTCCTCCTTCTCTGAAAACCAGAAAGCTGTAGGAGGAGGGACAGAAGGCCAGAGTCCCGGTCAGAGAATGGTATGAGATTCTGCCAGGCCTGTGCTAAGTGCAGACAGAGCCACATGCCTGTGGAGGCTGCTCACCAGCCACCAATGTTCTCACAGAAACACTCATCCCTAAATAACTTCTGGAGCTCCCTCACCAGTGACCAAGATCCACGCCTCTGTTCTCAGAATGGCTGGCTTAGGCAGGTGGCATTTCCAAGAATGCTCTGGCTGGGATTAGAAAGTTATGAATTTCCCAAGGGGGTCACTGAGAAATGTGACTCTTGTATGCCTTGATAACTAAGAGGTACGATTATTTGGCGTCTTATGGTAAATATTGAGTTGTGACATTTTGGTTATGAGGACATATAGATTCTGGGACTCTGTAGCCTATTCCACATTTCTTATTTGATGACTTTTTTTTCTTTTTGGATACAGCTGTACAGACACTGCCTGCTTTCTTATCGAGATGTGTCTTGTGTGTGATGTGTGAGAATATATTTATTGAGAGGTTGGGAGGGGGCATGGGTTGCCAAGCAACTCTCTGGAAATACAGGCCTACAGAGTTTATACTTCTGGATCACCTTGGGAGAGAGATTCTGTTGCCTTGGGCCTTGGTTCTCTCTTGTCAGCAAATGGGAGTTATAGACATTTCCCAATACCCCTGCCTCCCTTAAACGTGCCTCTCAAATACACATTTTTTTTTAAGATTTTTATTGGGGAATTGGGGAGGGGAACAGTGTTGGGGAATTGGGCAAGAGGAACATCGTGTTTTTCCAGGACCCATCAGGTCCAAGTCAAGTTGTTGTCCTTCAATCTTAGTTGTGGAGGGCGCAAGTTCAGCTCTAAGTCCAGTCGCCCCTTTCAATCTAGTTGTGTGTGGGGGGGCGCAGCCCACCATCCCATGAGGGAGTTGAACCGGCAACCTTGTTGCACACTGAGCCATTCGGCTGCCCATTGGTAGTTAAGTGGCAGCTCAGCTCAGGAGCAGCTCACTGGCCTATGTGGGAATCGAACCCGCGACTCTGTTGCGCAGAGCTCGCTCTCTTAACCAACTGAGCCACTTGACAGGCCCTCAAATACACACTTTTTGATGGTGTTTGGTAATAACACATTTTTTCCCTTATTTGTAAATATATGTTTACTGTAGAAAAGTTGGAAAACAGAAATATTTAAGGAAGAAAATAAAAATTGCCTATGTTTCCATAACCCCAAAATAACCATTGATAATAATTTTTACAAAACTGAGTATACATTTTAAATTGGGGCCATATATATATATATATATGTNACACACACACACACACACACTCATATACTTTTACATTGAATATTCAGTGGAAATGAATGTATTTTACTTTTATTAAAAAACACATTTTTAAATCAATGAATAACATCCTAGCCAAATGTATGCACTGTATTTTGTTTAGTTATTCCTTATTATTAGATGTTTATACTGTTTCCAGTTTTCCTGTTATAATTATACTGTGATCAATATTCTTCCCATAAATTTAGAACCTAGTATATCTAAAAATATAAATACAGATAAGAGGTGTTGAACTATGAAGAAGGATATATTTGTCCAAAAAATGATAAGGATAAATGCTCTTAATATATGAAAGAGCAAGAGCTCCTTATATATCATTATTGCCTTAATCATGATCACCTTAATGGAAACATGGACAAGGAAATGAAATAGAATTATCCAGTACCAGTAAATAAATGATTTTGAAAGATGTTCAAAATCACTGGTAATCAGGAGACACAAAGACAACAACATGAGCTTGTTTTGCTTGTAAAATTGGTAAGATAAAAGCAAAACAGAAAATGTAATGCTGGTGATAGAAATGATGCAGGTAAGAGAGGTATCAGGTTCATAATATTCCTTGTGGAAAAGTAAGTTTATATACCTTTTTGGTTTTTAAAGAGATTTTGTTTATTCCTTCATTAGTCAATAATTATCAAGTCTGCTGGGAGTCATATAAAAATATGTGGGCTATATAGGCTTGATCCTTACGAAAATTGTGATCAAGTAAGAGAGATCACAGACATTCAAATAAAGGTAATGCAAGGTAAAGTGACAGCAAAAGCGTTGGATTTGGAATCAGGAAATTGGGGTTTTAATCTTGGCTTTGACCTCTTATTAGCTGTCACTTTGGAAAAGTTATTTTACTGTCTTGGGCTTGAATATTTTTACCTGCAAAATAGGTTGTAAAAGAATTAAATGAAGCAGAGATCTCAAAATATTTTGTAGATTGCTCATGTTTTTCATATGTAAAACTAGTATCTCTGTGATTTCAAAGGAGGAAGTCATTATTGCATGTTGAAGACTGATGGAAGAGAAGAAATTATCCTAAGTGGTTTTTTTGTGTGTGGGAGGGGGAGATTTTGACATTATGAGATTGTAGAGAAAGGATGGGTCAAGTGGCTGGAATTGAATAAGCAAAGATGGGAAGGTGGAAGACAATAAAGGAAGTTTAGGACCCGGTGAGTATAAGGTATTTATTTGGCTGAGGTATGAGGGACCTATGGGGAGTTGAGATAAGCCTGGGGAAGCCGGATTGAGAGCTAATTGTGAATGAGCCTTGATACAAGGCCAAGGCGTCTGGACTTTGTTCTGCAGATAATCAGAACTACAGAGATTTTTTTAAGCAGAGGAGTTACTGAAAGTAAGGTTAATGCCTAGAACAGGAACACAATGACAGGTGAACCCAGTACACAGATCTTGGTTTCTAATACCATTCTCCAGTAAAAGGAACAAAAGCTGCTAACGCTGGGGCAAGAAAATATAAGTTAAACCTGAAGCATCTTGTAGTGCTGGAAAGTAAGAAAGTGCTAAAATAAAACAAAAGGATGGGGCATGTCAAAGAGGCACAGGAAACAACCGGAAAGAGCTCTCAATGGCCAAAGCTGGAACAATTTGAACAACAAAATAAATAATGTAGTACTGTATTATAACCCAAAGCATAAAATAAATATCCATGAGTCTATACCGATATAAATAAATGAAGGGAGAAGAGGCAAATCTTTCCTGTAGAATTCAAGATAATTTACATAGATGCTCCTTCTGCTAGGAGGCGGAGAAAAGTTCCCCTCCTGACCCCTCCTCCCCTTGAGTGTAGGCTATGGTTAGTGACTTGCCTCCAAAGGGTAGACTATGGCAAGAAAAAAGGAGGGGGAATAACTTGACAGTGGAGGAATCTGCCAGACAGTGCTTTGGCTTAGTGAACAAGGCCAATATCCTCAGTGCTACGTTGTGTTGATAGCATAGGGTACCTCAATGTGATGTGATAAGGGCACTTCACCTCTGTGGTGGTCTTACCCATAATCTCAGTATAACCGTAAGAAAATTATCCGATAAACCCAAATTGAGGGACATTCAACAAAACATGTGATCAGTACTCTGCAAAACTGTCCAGATCACTGACAAACAAGAAAAGTCTGCTAACCTGTCACATTGACCAGAGGAAACTAAAGAGACATGACAACTAAATGCAGTGTGGTATCCTGGATGGGATCCTGGAACAGACATAGAATATTAGAGGAAAAACTAATGAAATCAGAATAAAGCATGGAGTTTAGTTGATAATAATATACCAATGTTGACTTTGTAGTTGTGACAAAAGTACCACAGTAACAGAGGATGTTAACAACAGGGGAACTGGGTGACGAGTATATGGAAACTCTCTGTATGACCTTTGCAGCTTTTTAAATACATTTAATACTATTTTAAAGTAAAAAAAAATTTTTTTTTTAATTTTTTAAAAGATGAGTGAATGCTGCAAAATTTGTTGTAGGAGGTGATGAAAAATTCTATGGTAACTTTGATGAGAGGCTCTCCATGGGGACCAATGTAAAGAATGAGCTCACTAGAAAGAACTTCTATTGTGGGACACCCACTGACTTGATGCCCATCTCTCTTTATTTGATATTGAAGGTTGGGTTTTGTTCTGTAGCTTAGAAATTTAACCTGGAAAAACATACAAAGACACACATCTTATAAAATCCCTCCAGAAATTTCACGTCATTTTCCTTGTAATACTTCAATATGAGTTTGATAATTATTAAAGATATAACTAGTCAAGTTTTCCTGGACCCTCATCTCTGTAACTATCTTTTCTTTTTTTTTTGGAACTGTGAGGATAAAGTATGACAGGAAGTTTCCACAGGCTTAGGTTAACCTCGTAGTACATTCTATGTTACCTTCCAGTCATGTTCTCCTTGAAGCCTATGATTCTTCCTTGAAATGTTTGTTTACCATTAAATTCAGGGTAAATGTTTAAAAATTAAGGTAAAATAATTTACCCCTTAAACTCACTACCCTATCATCACAACTTCTAAATTTCTTTTTGCTTCCTGCCAACAAACTTCTGAGTGAAACTCAGAAAGTGTTATGGGCAGCAAAGAATGTGTTCTCTGTGTCCATCACTTTCCTTCCAAGAAGAGACACATATACACCACGTTTGCATTTACAGGTATTTCCTGTTTATGAGCTAGCCTATGATGAAAATTAACTTGGGGCCTTTTTTCTTTTTAAAGACATTGTTTGATAAGCACACTTTGATTTTGCCCTTCATTTTCTCGTTGCTAATGCCCTGGACTTGCGAGACAGGGCTGGCTACATAATTTGTAGGACCCAGTGCAAATGAAAATGCAGGCATCCTTATTCAAGAATTATTAAGAATTTTGGGCCAGCCGAGTGGCTCAGTTGGTTGAGAATTGGCTTAAGAGCACGAGCTCTGAGCAACAGGGCTGCCGGTTCGATTTCCACATGGGCCAGTGACGCTGTGCTGAGCTGAGTTGTCGCTGAGCTGCCAACAAGTGGCAGGATGGCTCAGCTGGTGTAACAACAAGATTGCCTGTTCGATGGTGGGCAACTAAGACTGAACTTGGCACCTTGAGCTGAGCTGCCGCCTGGATGGCTCAGTGGATAGAGTGTGCGCTCTTAACAACAAGGCTGCTGGTTCGACTCCTGCATGAGATGGTCGCTATGCCCACCAGCAACTAAGATTGAACACAGCACCTTGAGCTTAGAGGCCACGAGCTGCTGATAGGAAGCCAGATGGTGACTGGCGCCCTCCATAACAAAGATTGAAGAACAACTTGGCTGGTCCCCTTCCTCAATTCCCCAATAAAATCTTATAACAAAACAAAACAAAACAAAAATTATTAAGAATTTCAAGAGAGTAACAGCAGAGTATTGACCCAAGCGAGGAGCCCTTCTGAGCACTGGGACTTTCAGGTTATGGGGCTTCTCACTGTGCCCCTTGGGCCTTACCCCAGAAGAAAAGGGAGGAAAAACTTTAGACCCCACCATCTACCGTTCATTCAGAGAGGCTAGTAGGAGTTGGAGAACCAGGGTGTTAGGCTGCACAGAACCAGGAGTTCTTTGTCCAGCAGCTCAACCTAATCATTGCGATTAGAGAGGCTGGAGGTGTTCAAGGAGGAGACACAGGATGTCCTGGAGTTAAGTTTCTGTAGATGGGTGAAAGCACCTTCCTCACAACATTGGTTAGGGGATGGAGATGAAAGAATGAACCTCACTTCCAATGTGAAGACACTAAAGCTTCTTTCTGTTCCCCCAGACAGATGTGGAGGCCGGCTGGGACCATTTGACTCTGGGCCTCCCAGGACTTGGACCTCAGTTCAGTTCAACAAATGCCTGGGACAGAGCTAGAAGCTAGAGGTAAATGTGAATGAATGAATGAATGAACGAATGAATGAATGAATGAAATATCTGTCCTCAAGGAGATGGTCCAGTGGGGGGAGGCAGATATGTAGATAGACAATATCAGAATAAATATGTTAGATGTTTTTAAAGCCCTTTTTATTCTGCCTTGGTGTTGGGGACCTGGTACCTCTAGACCTGATCAAACTGAAGTGACCCCCTGACTCTCCATGTGTCTATGTTCAATCTGGATGTGGTAGGTAAGAGGCACTACACAGACCCTCACGTCAGCCAGGAGAAATCCTCTCATGGGGCAGATAGCAGGGTTCTCCAATGAAAAACCCTAGTGTAGATGTTTTAAGTTCTGTCTCAATATATCTTAAAGGCTGTAGGTACTCATATGACTAATAACCTAACATGACAGAGTTTTTAATGAATTAAATTTATTTTTAAATTCACCAGTTGAGATGGTTAAAGAATTTTTAAAGTACCAAAGTGATGAATCAGATAGAAATGTGAAAAGCATTTCCCATGAATCTCTAGCGAAACTTTAAATGATCTTTTAAGTGTTTTCTCACAATCAAATAATACTATGAAGTGAGTATTTTGACATTTCATATCATATATCTGTAAAAGGAACTGATGAATGATTTCACATCAATTGTTATAAATTCAGTTGGCTTACAAAGGTGCCCGGCCCCACAGAAGATCAGACTGGTCATCTCTCAGGGGTCAGTGCCCAAGTTCTCTCGATCTAAAATTGATAATGATGATTTTTTTACTTGATAATCATTTGGCAGTCATAAGCACACTTATAGGGACAACAGTTCAGAGGGTTTAAAAGCAGGCTCGTTGCTCAAATGCAGAACGTCTACCTTCATAACTAGGGCCACTCGAGATAGTCACCTCTCTCCTCTCCTGTAGCTGTCACCATGCATTTCTCTGACCTGACTGAGGTCCATTTGATGACACAGCAAGACAGTTGAAGGTTCCAGGCCCCACCCCATCTCCTCATCCTCGTGCTGGGCTAGGTGAATGACACACACCTTGGGTCCGCACGAAACACTGATTGAACGAGTAAATGAATGATTCCCATTTCTTTCTTGCAAGCCGCCTTGCAAGCACTCTTTTATTAATCTTGCAATGGCCTTGATTGTGGGTAGGCAGAAAGAAAGTCCGTTTTACATGAAGAAACAGGCCCAGTAAGCGAAATGAATTACTCATAGGGACAAGTGTGCTGCGATGGTGCCTGAGCTGCTGACGCAGCCTCCTGCTTCTCCACGGACCTGGCGTGCAGACTGGAGTCAATGCCTTGTGTTAAAGAACCAAATTACAGTTAAAGTAACAAATGTTGGCTATAAACTCTCCTGGTGCAAACTGGTTAATTATGGAATTTGCTAACTAAGAGTAGCATAAAAAACATTTGACAATTTACTGTTAAACTCCCTTGAGAACACATTTTTGGAAATAAGATGTTAAAACCCCCAATGAGCTAGAGAAGAGAAGTACCAGCTGAAACCCAATCTATGCTTAGATACTAAACTTTCTCTTACTATCTGCCCCCTCTACTTTTTTTTTTTTTGTAAACAACACATAAATACCAGGAACAGTAACGTCTATCTAAGATTAGTAACCCATTTTTCTATGATTTAAGAAGTATTTAAAAACAAACAAAAACCTGAAAGATAGTTTGAGGAAATAAAAGTGTTAACCTCATGACGAAAGAGGTCAGTGGTAGTTCTAGGTGTCTACAAAAGGGGAACTAATAAATCCTTGCTATCAGGGAAAACAAAAGGAGAACCATATTGTGACTGTGCCCTGGAGGGCAGCAGAAAGGCCAAAACTTGTAAAAAAAAAAAAAAAAAAAGAGTTAGCAGAATAAACCAGTCATCATGTATTGAGGTGGAGGAAAAAGAAAAGAATAAAAACCTGATGCTTGAAATTTTTTTCTGAAATGAAATTTGTAAGTAATACTACTTTATATATATATTAAAAAATTAGTGGTGGAAAAATACATACATATGAATGACCTAGAATTTTGGGAAAATCAAGGGGTACTCCCATCTCTGGTAGATAATGGAAAACCAGTTACCTGGAAGTGTTGGGTTGTCCATTTGCTCAGCAGAAGTAGCAGACTGTTCTAGGCCACGCTGGGAGTAAATGGCATGATGCCAAGGGGGAACCAGCAGTTCTATGGCGTGGGAATGTCATTATTGTTTACCATTTTATTATCAGGTAACATTACAGTTCCTATTCTACAATAGGATTTGGCTCTCAGATCTAATAGCTGTGCTTTTTTTTTTGGAAAAATATTTAACATCTTTTTATTGTCAGGGCTGAGAATGAACTTTCTTTCAATGAAGAACTGAAATACAGGAAGGTCTACAAACTTTGCCACGTGGAGTGAAAGGTAAACCTGTCCCTTCTGCCTTTCCATCTGCTCTTTTTCTTCTCACTTAACAAATCTGCTGTCTGAGAAGAACCCAACCCTGTAGTCACAAGGGTCACTGCCCAGCCCTCTGGGCAGAATAGAGGTTTACTGATGGGCACATTCGTGATCATCTAAGGAGAAGAGGCCTGAATGGATCCAGCCAGTTGGGAAATGTTAAACATAAAAGGTTATTAGAGAAGAATATCAGAGAGGTTTAGTGAAATACTAACTCAACTCAAGACTCAGCCAAGGCACTGACCCTTCCCTCTCTCCTTTCATCTTGGAGTTGGAGGTGTGTCTGGAGAAGATGTGAACATTTTCTCAGTGGGGTCAGACTGGGCTGGGGTAGTGGAGATTAGCACCTCCCCACCCTCTTGCCTCTCCGTCCACCCCTGGTTTGCTGGCAGGGCAAGGTTCAATGGGCAACAGTCTTCTCCCAAAATGAAGCGCAGCTCCAAGCCATATTTTTAAAAATTGAAATGTAATCGACATATAACATTGCATTAGTTGCGAGTGTACAACATAATGATTTGACATATAGTGCAAAATGACTATCACAATAAGTTTAGTTAACATCCATAAGCACACATAGTTACCAATTCTTCTCCTTGTGACGAGAACTTTTAAGATCTACTCTCTTAGCAACTTTCAAATATACACTATTATTAACTATAGTTACCGTGCTGTACATTATATCCCCAGGACTCCTTCATCTTATAACTGGAAGTTCAAGCCTGTATTTTAAAACTAAGACCTTTTTCCATTCTAACCCCATATCCCTTCTCAGAGCAACTAACAACCGTTGGTGCCTCTATGGGAGTTTGCATGTTGGAATGTGCATGGGGGCTAGACATCACTGTGGGGGAGGTGGGAGCCCCTTTAGGCTTGAGTCATCTTTGGCTCCAGGGTCTTCATATAATAGGGTGACCATCATTTTATTTTCTGAGCTTGTCATACAGGCTGGAGAAGTCACCGAAGGAAAGGAGAGCTTTGGTAGGTATGACCCTAAGCAACCTTTTTTTGATTCGCTAGAGCTTTTGAAAAAGTCCCTTAAGATCAAAACACCTGTATCACAGTGGGTTGATACATGGGTAGATGCCACTGGTTTTATCCTGGGCAAATTATGATGTAGTCTTTTCTTCTAGAATTAAAATTTTTAAATGAAGGTTCATCATATTCTTCCAACAAAATTGGGAAAACAGGCTTTTTGAGTTAGTTTAAAATTTTTTAACCTTTCTTTTTTTTGGTCGTAAGGTATGAGGTGAAATTCTGTCCTGGTAAAAGGTGTTCTTCAGTTGAAAAACTGGAAGATAATGTTACAAATTCTCCCACTTGTACAGGTATTTTTGACTGAGTCTTTCTGAGCTTTCCAGACTTCCAAAATACCAAACACCACAAAAAGAAAACACCTCTGAACCTCTTGTTTCTTGACATTTAAGCCTACTGTCTCTTTGGGGTAATTCACATCAGGTTAACAGTTTGATTCAGAGGCCTGGCTTTCTTGTTGGTTTCACAACACACTGGGAATGAGGCTGTTGAAACACACGTGCCCAAGCATCGTCATGACAGGTTGGTTTAGAGAAGCTCTTGAGCAGAAAGTCCTGATAAAAAACCCTAGAGATTTCAATCCTCTTTCTTTGTTGCAGAATGAGATGGGTGTGGTGGGTGGGGAAGAGGTGCCTTGGTGGGAATGAACAGTGGTCTCATGAGTAAGTTTCATTTGACCTTTAGGAATTTATTAACTTGTTATTGGGTTGAAGTTCTAATCTGAGATCTAAGAGTCTTCTTCAGCAGTATGCATGATTGCGGGGGTGGATGGGGTGGGAGGGACATTAGTCATGGATTCAGTTATCGTGAAAGCTCAGAATTGAGCCAGGAACAAAGTGTGGCTCTGTATGCAAGTGTCTCCTGCTATCTGTCTGCTTGATATTCGGATTTCCCATTGTTCTCCTGGTGAGATTACAGCTTCCAACACACCACTTGATCCCCTTTTGAATTTCTCTGTTCTCCAGTTCCTCTGGAAATAAGGCTTCCCAAGGGGCAGGCAGGCAGCTATGTGCCAGGAAGTTGCCACACATTCTCTTAGCCAGAAGGTGATGGAGATAACAGCAGTGGCCACCTGCCCAGCCCTGTCCTGGTAGAGCCACCCTGACTTTGTTGGCTAAGGGGACAGATGGCCAGTGTCTGGCAAGAGTATTAAGGAAGAGGGACCGCGGAGGTAGAACAATCAGGTCATGCAAGCTCTGGCTAGTTCCTCAACCCTTCCCTTTCTTCCACTCCAAGAGACAAAAAGATCAGGTTTTTCATGGCAGAATTCTCCTCCTGTGGGTCCCCACCCCTAGACTCCCTTCACTGCAACTGCGAAGTCTCAGCGGAGATCCGGAAAGGACTCTAGTTTTGTAATTCTGTGATTTTTGTAGGGACTAGAGCGACTGCTCCCTTATTGACTAGTCTAGGGATAAAGATAACAGGGTGGGAGAGAGCCTTTCGGAGCCCTGGGAACTAGCACCCATCAGCTCAGGGAAGGAAGCATACTGGGCGAAAGCCAGGGCTGTCTCCTCTGGGGCCCTGTGAGGGGCCTGGGCTAGATGAAAGGTGCCAAGTTGAAAGGGATTTCACCTTCAAGCAGAAAAAATTTAACAGCCACCTGAAGGATCATTTGGAGGAGGGGAGATATTATGCCAATTAAATCAAGACAATAGCATCTTGTTCCCCCTGCAGTGAACCCTGATAAAATTGCCTGTCTAGGGGAAGGAAAGTATTTCATTATTGCACCTTTGAAAAAAGATAATTCTTTCTGTATTTCCTCTCTGGGGGAGGGGTCCTTTGTACTTGTGCCTCAGATTCACAGCTGCTCCCTCATGTTTAGTTTCAGGGGTAAGAACTTGGTCATTGGGGGGGAAAAAAAAAAAAAAGAGTGTGAGTAAATGACCAAGTTGTTAGACAAAGACAGCCACATCTCAGGGACTCTGATCAATAAACCAGGGGCGACACTGTGGTAATCGCACAGGAGTCTCCTGTCAGGTGGGATCATTAACACTGGGAAAGCGCTCTCCTTCCTGGGGGCTCTGGGTGGACCCTGCAGAGTTGACTCCTGCAGGGCAGGCATTCTGAGTGTGGTAAGCACGTACTTCTGGAAGACCTTTTAGATTCCAGGACCACTGGTTACCACTCTGATGACCTCATTCCAGAACAGAAAGCATAATGGGGGGGAGTAATTGCTTTCACAGAATCACATAACTTGGAGCTGGGAAGGGATCATAAAGCTTGTGAGCCAACAAGCCAACATCTCCTGTTTACAGCTGAGGACACGCAGGCTGGAGTTGGTGAAGCAATATTCCCAAGGTGAAACTATGAGTCTAATGTGCTTTGCAGTACACAGGAGCTTGTCCCCAAAATGTCATTGGCCCCAGGAGCATTAGAGAACGAAAGGAAAAAATAGAAATCCAGCCTGATATAGTTCTCTGAGTCACTGCGTTCTTAGCACAACCAGGAAGTTTCAAGCACCCTTTTACCAGTCTTAAAAGTTGTGTTAACCATGAAGTATCTTACATTGAGGACGACAGCCTTTCCAGGCAGAAGTGAGGAATGTCTAGTTTTCAAAGTCCTTTTTTTCCAGGATAAACTTGTCTTTTGGGTGAAATGCAAAGACCTCACCTTTTTTCTTAGAAGGTAAATGACTAAGGCTATCCTTTCCAGATGCTGGTCATCACCTTGTTATGGTTTTAACTCCAAAGGCATGGTGGTCATCAGGTTTCAGACTAGAAAGCTTGTCCTCATCCTGCTACACGGGGGACCCTTTCTGGGAACAGACTAGGCATGTTTGGGGAGACTTACTAATTGATATTGTGTGGGGAGCAGTGGCTTTTCTGGGGGACCTGATCAGGGGCATCTGTGCCAGTCTTCACTGTGGTGTGACTATCCAGAAAGGTTGATTTTTGGGATGAGCAGTAGGTTTGGGAGGTTTGATAATATCAGTGGGGATGGAGTGTGGGGGGCTGGGAGAAGGGGGATACTGGCCTGGTTCTGAACGAAATCTTTTGGGAAAGACATTCACTGAAAATGTTAGTGGGATGGAGGTGGAGCTTGCAGAATTACCCAGCTAACAGCAGCAGTTCTTTGAGCAGCAAGACACAGAAATCCAAGGACCCAGGGCTACCCCATTCAGTCCTCAGTACTTTTAGTCATGCCATGCCTGTTTCTTAGGAGTTGGAGAATCTTTTGAACCTTCCTAGGGCATTCATTCTTATGCCTCTCTCATTAAAAATCCTACCCAATTGTCTTCTAAAAAAAGAAAGTGAAAAATATCTGAGCTTCCAGTTTTATTTTTATTTGGAGTTAAAGTAATTTTAATACTTTCACTATGAAGAAAGTAGTAAAGGATAAAAGATGGAGAAATCTGCACTGCCTAACAGCTCCCTGATGCCCTTTTCAGCTTAGAAATCAAGCAGAAGGATGCCATGTGTGTATAGTAGCCAGCCTCTCAGTGCTGGGAACACTTGCATGACCACCCTTCCAGTGTCCTGGCTATGACTTCTGCATTTTTGAGACTTCTCCAGAAAAGAAGACAGCAATAGTAGGAGGGGAGGAGAGAGGGCAGGGGGCAGCTGGAGAGGGGTTATTAGGGTTATTTCTTGGCCACTCCTAGCATGGACAGTGGCAGAACACCAAACTGCTTTGAATTATGGATAGTGTTGTTACCACTCGTGAGAGGCCTACATAGGGCTCCAAATAGCCTCATTGGAGTTGATCACTTCTCCAGGCAGATAGAGCCGCTTCCATTTTCTGAATCTCACAGAATGTCAGGTTGCCTTAAACCACCAGGAAAAGCTGTTTCAAAACCCCAACACATCAATGCAGTGTACCACCAGCCTAACCATCCTACACACCCTGCCGTCTGCCATGTGACTAGAGGTGAGAGAATCAGCCTTTTATTATTTGTTAAAGCACTCAGCGACCCAGAAATAAACATGGACGCTGATGTTGATTTGAGATCTAAAGGATATCTTTCAAGTCTAATAAATGTGATAAAAATAAACATCCTTTCATAAATTTAATGGAGCATGGCTCTGTGTTTATCTTGTGTCATGTACTTGCGATTACCCCACTGGAAGAAGAAAACACTTGATTAATGAAGGGAGTCTATTTTGTAATCTGCAGTGGTTGGAAAATATTTTTCTACTTCCTACCATGGCCTTTTTTATTTCTCTGAGGAAGTTATTGATGGTGTGCTTTATAATATTGAGAATGCAGCAATTTCTAATGAGGAATCCAATGGGTTCTCAGTTGCAGCCACTCTTCTATTTGGTAATTAGTTTAAAAAGGATTCCATGCTCTTTGTTTCCTGAAGTGTTTTACTGTAGGTGTTTGTGACATCTGAGAATAACAATAACAATAAATATATCTAGCACTTCTTGACATACTGGACAAAGGCCTTTCTATAAATGGTTTAGCTACATAATCCTATGAGGTGAGTGCTGTTATCATTCCCATTTTACTGGTGAAAATCTAAGATTTTGAAGTTAGGTGTCTTGGTCAAGATCATACAGCTCTCAAATGGTGGACAATAGGATTCAAGACGAGTTCTATCTGACTCTCACTGGCATGACTATATCAGTCCCGCATAGGACCAAGGTATCAAATTAAGGGCATTCATCTTATTCATTCATTTACAGAGCTCAAATGTGATTAGAGCATCTACTGGGTTCCAGGCATTGTTCTCGGCACTGGAGATATGGGACCAAAGTAGACAAAACCCCTGCACTATTGGAGCTTACATTCTAGTGAGATCCAGTGAGATGAGATATAAAATCAACAAAATAAATGATCAATCTATACTAGTTCAGTGGTGACATATGATATGGAGAAAAATAAATTAAGAAACGATTATAAATGATATAAGAGCAGGGTTTGCAATTTTAAATTCAGCAAGCAGTCAAGAAACACTTTTATTTAAGAATGTGAGATTTCAAGAAATAGCTAAAGGAGGTGAGGGAGCGAGACATCTGGCTACCTGGAGAAAGAACAATTCAGGCAGCTGGAATGTGCAAAGGCCCTAAGGTGAGGCCATGCTTAGCATGTTTGAAGAACCAAAAGGAGACTATTGTGGCTACAGAAGTATTGAGCAGGGGGTGTCAGTAGGTGAGATAAAAGAGGCACAAGGGGGCTGGGTGGTATAGGGTCTTGTAGGCTGTATAGGGATTCACCTTTTACTCAGAATAAGATGGGGAGCCATGGGAGAGTTTTGAGCAGAGAAATGTCATGCTCTGATTTAGGTTTTAACAGGATCCCTCTGGCTGCTGTGTAGAGATAAATTAAGAGAGGCAGGGTAGAAGTGGGGACCCCAGTTAGGAGATTCTTGTAGTAAACGAGGTAAGAGAGGATGGTGGCTTGGGCCAAGGCAGTAACAGGGGAGTGGATGAGCTATACATGGGTTTTGAAAATAAATGAAGGCAAATTAGGGTTTGCTAATGGACTGGGGATATGAGGTAAACAGAAGTGTTAGGATGCCTCTGAGGTTTTCATTTTGGGTGAATTCCAAAATTAAAGGAGTTATGACGCAGTGGCTTAAAATCAAGCTAGAAATGTATTTTACTGTGGAAGACCATAGAGAGGATTGAGGAGGGAAAGACGATTTATAACAAATCTGAAAAATGACCTTCTGTGAATAACTTTCACTCCATGCAGTCAGCTCACTGACAAGCAGGAGACACTGAAATGAGGCTTCCAAAAAAAAATACTTCGTGGATTCAAGCCCACAGGAGGCTATCTTGTGTGATAGAAAAATCTTCAAAGATAAGGCCTTTTTCCTGTCTTTTTTCTTCTTGAGACTATCTTGTCTAACCCAGCCTGAGGGAAGAACATTTGTCACAAACCATCATCACACAGAAACCTACATTGTGCCTGAATGGGAACTGCTCATTCAGTGGATTACAGCGTGAATATTCTGAGGGTGAGGGTGGATTCTGAGATATGCAAAGCCTGATTGCTAATGGAGATATGCTTATCAGACCAGAATCTTGCAGGTTTCTAGAGGAACTGGGGAATAAGGGATGGGGGAAGATTTAGGGGTAGCTGGAGTGAGGCAGAAGTAATTTTATCTACTTTGGGAGGCCTAATCCAGAAGCCATTGAATAGAAGAAAAAACCAAAGATGAATACTCTTTCTTAAAGCCCAAGGCAAGGGGTGGGAGAAGGAAGGAAATCATTTCCATGGATCAAAGTAGTTTGGAAGTTGGGAAACAATCACGCTAGAATTTCCAGGAAATCTTCTTCTTCTGTCTCCACCTCCATCTTCAGCTACCAAAGTGTTCTAGACTGCAACATGAATTTTAAAATTAAATCTATTTCTCTGACAGCATTGGGAGAATTTTTCTTTCTTTCTTTCTTTCTTTCTTTCTTTCTTTCTTTCTTTCTTTCTTTCTTTCTTTCTTTCTTTCTTTCTTTCTTTCTTTCTTTCTTTCTTTNTCTTTCTTTCTTTCTTTCTTTCTTTCTTTCTTTCTTTCTTTCTTTCTTTCTTTCTTTCTTTCTTTCTTTCTTTCTTTCTTTCTTTCTTTCTTTATCAGGGAACAGCCATGGTCATTGGTTATACATTGCTTTCAGGCTACAATGACATAGTTGACTCTTTTAAGGAGGGCGCAGCTCACAGTGGCCCATGTGGGGATCAAACCGGTAAACTTGGTGTTATCAGCATGACGCTCTAACCAACTGAGCTAACCGGTCACCCTTGGAAGATTTTCTTGACACTTAGTTGGGATAACTGCAAAACTCTGGGTGTCCCAAGGTTAAAAACTCTGGGAAAACGAGTGGTCTATGATATAATGATAACAATATCTTACCTTTACGAATTGCTTGCAAAATGCCAGGCTCTGTGGCAAGCAACTATAGTGCACTTTCTCATTTAATCCTCACACAATGTGAGGTGACAAGTGCTACTTTGATCCATAGTTTGCAAATAAAGAAATGGTGACTTGGAGAGTCAGGTAATTTGCCCAATCTCATTGAGCCAATTAGAAGCAGATCTGAGAGACTAAACTCTGTCTAGTTGACTCACACTGAGGCTGGGCAGGGGACACACAAAAGGGGCATTGAAAGGCCTTTCTTAGGAAGAGGAATTTCTTTTCCTTGCATTCTCAGAACTGGGCCACAAAAGGCTGAAAGCCAGTTAGCCTTGGTTTCAAATTAAGGAGTCATTAGTTTTCTCAACATTTGACTCAGAAAGAAACACCTCCCTTCTTCCTTCTTGAAGTAATTTAATTTTCACATTATACTTTAAGGGATATCCTCTATTTACCTAATGCTTTCCTGTTCAGTCTTTTCAGACTACGAATCTTGTATATTTTATATACACAAAGGTGACTTTTCCTTCCTTGAATGACCAACGCTTATCAGCACAAGCAACTGATACTCAGCTCATAAATATGTCACTTGGAGTTCAGTCTCAGCCTTTCTCTTTACTAAGAGTAATTCTCACATGACACTCTTTCTCCCCCTTTCTTTTCCTAACCCTTTGGAGATTGGGCTGGTGCCCCCAAAGCACCCTTGGAGTCTGTTTTGGTTTCACTCCCCATTGGCAAATATAAAAATGAGTGACCGGTGCTTACACACCAAAGCCATTTCAGCAGGAGCCTGCAGACAATATAAAACAAGGCCCATGGAGCCAGCGCCTTCCGATTCCAATTAAATATTTCCTGTAAGTCTGTGCCAATTGTGCATCTTGTAAGAACATTTGAAAACAGAAGTTTGAACTCACAGGGACCCCGTTGCCTTAAAAACCTGCTTCCTGTTTGACAAGATTTTACTAGTAGGAGCAAAGTAGCACATTCAGCAACAAAAGTCATTGTTAGTGGTTCAGATGTGCAAAAGTGGTGGTTTCCTCTCCTGAGCACCCATGAGCACAGCCTCATTAAGTTGCAGATTTCTTTCTTCCAGATAAATCTCTCTGGACATTAGAGCCCTAATTCAAAGGGCCCTAATGACATTTCCAGGATAACAGGAAATATTTGCTTATCTCCCTATCTGTACATCCTACTCTGTGCTATCTTGTAAAGTTTGAAAAGCTCTTAAAGACAACCCTGTAGTTGTCATTGTCTGCATTTTACAGATGAGGAAACTGAGGCTCAGGGTTCATACGAGGTCTGACAATTACATTCGCAAACTTGTTGCAACGATGTTCTAGCCTTTTTTGATATCAGAGGGATTATTCATTATGAATTTGTACCAACTGGACAACCAAGTTTACTATTTGGAAGTGCTGAAAAGGCTGCGTGAAAAAGTTAGACGACCTGAACTTTTCTCCGAACAATTCATGGCTCTTTGATCACGACAATGCACCAGCTCACACAGCACTATCTGTGTGTGAGTTTTTAGCCAGTAAACAAATAACTGTATTGGAACACCCTCCCTACTCGCCTGATCTGGCCCCCAATGACTTCTTTCTTTACCCGAAGATAAAGGAAATATTGGAAGGAAGACATATTGATGACATTTAGGACATCAAGGGTAATGTGACAACAGCTCTAATGGCCATTCCAGAAAAAGTGTCCCAAAACTGCTTTGAAGGGTGGACTAGGCCCTGGTGTCGGTGCACAGCTTCCCAAGGGGAGTACTTCGAAGGTGACCTTAGTGATATTCAGCAATGAGGTATGCAGCACTTTTTCTAGGATGAGTTTGTGAATGTAATTATCAGATCTTGTATGTTACTAAGTTTTGTATAGAGTATTTCAGATTCCCAGAGACTAGTGGTTCAAGGTGCTTGTTGTGTCATGATTTTGCATAAGTTACTAAACGCTTGTTGTCTGCTTCCCAATTCATAAACTGGGGTGAATGGCAGCAGGAATTTGACATCACAGATTCTGAGGTACCTTTAAGTTGTTCCTAAGAAAGGCACTACGAGGACCACAAAGTAACAGTATTATTAATATATCGTTATCATTATGTAAAACATTGTCTTAGCGCTGAAACTCAGAAGTGCTCCAAGACCTTGTCTACTGGTCTACCAGCCTTTCCTCCAGCTCGATTTTCTCCTTCCATGCCAACCCCACCTCCCCTCCACCCCCACACATACATGCTATCCCTTTCTTTAAATTTTACTCTCTGGATCTTTGCCCACATGGTCCCTTCTACCTGAGACACTCAATCCTCCTCACTGTGGTCCCACCTCCTGTATGAGGCTTGGGGATGAGGCTGGTGTCATTCATAGCATTGGCATCAGAGTCAGAAAGACCCACATTTGAAGCCTTGGGTACTATCAGTATGATTTAGGCAGGTTACTCAACCTCTCCACATCAACACACTCATCTCTAAGACAAGCTAATGCCCTTTACCTCACGATATTATGAGGACAAAGTGAAATAACCCATGTACCACACAGCGCTCAGGATGGGCACAGAATCCACTTGAGCCCCTACCTGTCATCCCCTCAGATAAAATTCCTCTCTCCCTCCCTTGTGCTATGAATGTACTTTGCTTATACCTTTCTTATAACATTTGTCAAATTCTAGCTTGTGTTACTATCCCTTGTGTCTGACTCTGCTGCTTATGTGAAGTTATAGGCTCTTTGAAAACTAGGAAAATGCTGATTTATTTTTAGTGTGCCCTGGCCTCGTAGTACGTCTCTGTGCTACTTACAGGACTCCAGGAATGTTATCAGCTGGCTCTCCTGGACCTGCTTGCCTTGTGGGGTGGGCAGATGACTAATGCTCACGACTAGTTCGTAGAGCATGGGAAGCTGAGCCATAGATAGGTGAAGTGAGTCAGAATTGAGGCCCGGACATTCTAGAACTCATTCTTAGGCTCTGCCTCCAGGCTGCCTTCTCTTCCTGGGTCAACTTAACACAAATTTAAACAAGTGAGCTTTCTGCATGCCCACCTGAGTGTAGTTTGATAAAGGGAGATTCAAGCATTCATTTAACAAATGTACTATTAATACATGATAATACATGTTAATAATATTAATACATGTTAGGCAGCTGGACTTCTTACTCATACGATATTAATCTTCATGAAAATCCTGAGTGGTATTTTGTTTTTCTATTTTGCAGCACAGTGATGCTTAGACAATACTGTGATATTCTGTGCTAAGTTCTACAGGTATCCACTGGCAAACATCAAACTCCTGTTAAGATTGTAATGCAGTGGCAGAGATAGGCAAACAAATCATTAATTACATCATGAGGTACATACACTAAGTTATAAAGTGGAGACACAGAAGGGAGGATAATTAACATTATTGGGAATGAAAAATTATCAGGAAAACAGGCAGTATTTAAACAGAATCCTGAAGGATGAATGTTCAGAGTACAGATAAAAGAGAAAGGCAATGTCTAGGAAGAGGGAACAGTGTGTTCACAGTTAAGGAGGAAAGAACAGAAATTATTTCAGTAGCCATGGAAAGAGGAGGTGAAACTTCGGCTGGGGCAGGACTATGTGCCATGCCAAAAGAGCTTGGCTTTTTTTCTACACGCAATGGGGAGCCATTGAGGGTTGTACACAGGGGGAATTACTCTGGTATTTTCTGACAATCACTTTGGTTGGCCTTGGAGTGGGAAGGTGCCCTGAGCATGTTAGGTATAATGTTATATCAATATTAAAAGTTATTCTAATGAGAATATGAGTGAGTTATTATTATCATCCCTGGATATTAGCAAAATTAAGCTTCTTCCATTCAAATTTTTATTTCTTCTTTGGATAACATTTAGAGGAAATATGCTATGTATCCACAACACTTCCTTACAGGGTAAAAAGATCTCAAAGAAGGCTTACTTTGTGGAATGTTTGACCCACTGTATGGTAAATCCACAGCATGGTTAATCTTTTGAATGAGTGTATTTCTTTCACTAATGGAAATATAGCTGTCTGCAGGAATCTCTCAGGACAGCTTCCCAGCATTCTCTTCGCAGCACTGGCCATCCCAGCATCCCTGCAGGTAGAGCCTTTGTAGTATTTAACCATCCTGGCCCATCCCCATATGCCCAAAATGAATGAAATCTTCAGACACAGACTACACATACAGTGTGTATTTTGCACATATGCATTTATATATTTTTAAAATGGGAATGGGGAATAATATGTAAGGTATGGGAGAAAGATAATCTAGAAAATTGCATTGAGCCCAAAGATTTCCCTTGCACTGGCCAGCCCAATTCCTACCAAAGCAAAGTCCTGGCCTTCAGAATCCCATGTCTGCAGGCTGTGAAGCTGGAGGGTCTGGGGTTCCTGCCTCTATGGGTTCCCTGTGGATGCCTCATATGACCAACCCTGCACTGGAAATGTCCTTGAACAGCTGGGGTTTTTGTTTTTTTTTAATAAAAACAACACCTGACTGATCCCATGTGAAACGTCCTTAACAAAGTGAGCTCACCAACAGATGGTGCTGCTGGGACCGATCCCTGTACAAACAACCTTCTCACCCCTTGGCAGAGCTGGCTCCTCCTGGCTTTCCATGCGGGCTTTTAACATTCCTTCCATTTTTAAGCTATGAGTTTATGCTCATTTGCATGTTCTTGCAGTGGCCTGTGAGGGAGGCTATAGTGTGTATGAGGGCAAGTGCTCCCTGGGGATGTGACTCTCCCAAGGTCACATGAGTAGGCTCGCTCTTCCTTTGTGGCCTCCACCTCCAAACTCCACCTTACCCAAGTATGGCCTAAACAGGCCATCATAAATGTCTAGAGGCTTCTTTTGAGGACACAAGGCATTGGTTCTGGGTCAGTGAAGTTTTCAAAGCCTCAGAATTCTGCCCCGCAGCCTGGTGTCAGGAACTTGTCCATCTCATGATGGTGGTAGGTGGGTCTGATGCAGGACAGATAACGTCTTCACACGGTGAAGAAAGCCTTTGGGGTAACTGACCACTGGACTGGACATTGCCCCAGGTGTGGTTCCTGTGGAAATGGTGAGTCACAGATGTTGCTGGCCTGTTCCTTTATACATTGCCCTATGTCTGGAGGCGTCTACTTCCTCCTGAAGTGGAGAGAAAGATCCCAGGGTGCTGGGGTAAAGCTGCTTTGGTTCTACCAACTTGTTTCATCTTCTTCAGCTTACTTTGCCTTTCACCAACTACTACCATTATCACCCAGAATCACCAAGAGAAAAAAGGAACATGGGGGAAAGTATAATAAGTATGTCATCACATCAGGCTCTGGAGCCACTCAGGTAAGGGATAGTTCAAAAAAGCAATAAGAAGAGAACCTGAGCCTGTGCTTTGAGTGGAGGGAGCTAGTGTGGGGTGGGAGAAGCATGGATGTGGCCAGGCAGACATAGTTGGAATCCTGGTTTTTCTACTAATGAGCCCTGTGGCCTTGGCAAGTTACTTGAGTCCTCTGAGCCCCAGTTTCTTCTTTTGTCAAGTGAGTTACAGTATTTTCCTCATAGATGGTATCAGATATATTCCTTCTGTCGCTGGTCCTGGCTCCAAGTCAGCCAGAACCTTCACGAGTATGGACAAGGCTGTTGGGAAAGTGCCAAAAAGCTCTAGTCTGCATCAGAGCTTTATGAGACAGAAAGGACTTAAAGGCCATCTGGTAAACTTCCTGCACTCTGTAAGCACCCAAGGTAGTCTGTGAAGGGAAGTTACAATCCTGTTAGAAAGGGTGCCAGAAATGAGTTAGGAGGGTGAACTGGACTGAGCAGGCCTGGGTGACAGAGAATCATCTGTATGATGGTGATATTCTTGCTGATGCTTATTCATTCACCGTTCTCTCTACAATAACACTTCAGAATAATTACTTAGTCTTCCTTCAGGTTTCTTCTTTCCATTCCTCAGAGTCCTTTTCATCAATAGCAATGCCTTCTTTTGGATGGCATTTCTTAAGCTTTTAAACATTTAAGTATATTTAAATGACAGACATGAATGTGTATGTAAATTCAAATAATTTTTAGCTGGAAAAATAAATCCAATTGACAGAATAAGGAAAATATTCAATATTGCATTAGATAACGCATTCAATTTGTTGGAAGCCATATTTGCTCAAGAGCAAAGCCTTAGTTTCTTATTTAAATTTGATTTCTTAAAATAACAGATATTAAAATTATAAGCCAATGGGCTACAAATAAGGTTTTTTTAACCAAAAAAAATTATAATGCTCTCATTGTCTATAAAGAGGGTGACTTAATAAACACATTTAAAATACGGTACAAGAAGGCTGTGAAAATAAGGTGGGAAACCAGCATGGAAAAATGGAAATGTTTTTGCCTAAACAACTTAGATGTAGGGGAGATATACTTATATTAAACATTTCATAAGCCTGGAGATATGGTGCTTTCTGAAGATATTATTAAAATTTTATCTAAATACTATAGACTGATTTCTCTTATTTTTACCATCTACCTTACTATTGGCTAGTTATTCTGGTGCTGCTTTCAGTTAACTCATCGTTCTGTGAAATTTCAAGCAGAAACCTGGTAATTCTGATTACCACCTACCCGTCCCCAACTTGGGATGACTTCCAGGGTCCTCACTTAAACTTCCATTGGCAATGTCCTTATTTATGATCCTGGTTTGCCCACCCTTTTTTTGCTTGGCCTTGTTCTCTTAGGATCTTACCTTTTACTTACTCAAGGGTTCACCTGTACGGTGTGTGTTGGGGATAATGCGAAAGGTGCCCAGCAACCAAATGGTCCCCAAATTGAAATCAGGTGCTCCCTCTCCTGGTGTCACTGTAAGAACCCTCACATGATAAGAATCAGTGGGGTATTCCTCAAGGGAGGTGGAAAGGATGAGCATCTCATGGTTTGGAGGGAGTGGCAGTAGAGAGCAATGAGGGAGTTACTCTCACCCAGTACCTTCATAGCCAGCACTTGCCATCAGCACTTGAAAAGCTCTCACCTGGATCAAAGTATTCTCAGCAAATGGACAGAAGGAATCCTCTCTGAGTTCAGAGTTTTGCTCTCCTGTGCAGAACCCATACCTCCAAGACAAGGGGAACAGCAAGATCACCCAGACCCCACAGGGCAGGGGTGAACATTGAGTGTTATACTCTTCCATGGTCAAGGATGGCCATTGTTATGTGTGGGGAAATACTACTAGAACTCCCAATTGCAAGTCATTTTTCTAATACTACATTTCATAATAAGCTGAAGCTTAGTTTCCTTACCTTATTTTTATTAAGGCCTCTTAGCACATCCAAATAGTATTTATGAGGTGTTTCAAAAACCCATTGGGTAAAATATTCAAAGGATAACAAGGATAAAAGAATACACTAGAGGAAGAAATAAGGAACTTGTATTTCTTGACCATTTACTATTAGCATTTAAGATGTGCCAAGCACTCTAAATGATCTTACTTAAAAGCCTCATAACAACCTGAAATGCAGGCTTTAGGAGGGGGTCTGACTCGGAGGGTTTAGTAATTTGCACAAAGGTGGTGAGCTGTAGGGTAGAATTTGAATTCAGGCCTGCCTAACACTGAGGCTGTGTTCCTCCTTTATGTCACCTGCTAAGCAGGCAGAACACAATAAACTCATGGGCTAGGTGAGGTGTATGTAGGGACACGGGGACATAGGTATGTTTCTCTTGTCCTCAATGTCCTCAGCTAGGGTTAAATTGAATACTTCTTAAACTGTTTTCGAAACATAAAAGTATTGCCTATGTACCTCCATAAATGTTGGCTGACCTATATTGTAGATATCCAAAATTATACAACAAATATTAGTTGAGATGTGCATAGTCCAGGCAGAAAAAACAAATAATATAATGTTGTGACTACAATGACTTGTATTTAAAGTGTCCATTTATGTAGACCTTAGCCATAGATTAGTTGTCAATATTTATATTTTTTAATCATATTAAAAATACATTTTTACAGAGGTAAAGTTTTGGTAAACTTTTTAATGAACAAACATTGTTCATTGTTATACTCCTAAAGACATATCTGGGATTAACATTATAAATTAAATTGATTTTTCTCCTCAGCTGTATATTCTCAATGGTTTTAATTTCTGCTGAGAAATAAAATGTCTCCAGGGTGGTATTAACCTGGTGTTTAGCATTATATTTGCTTTATGAATATATTGGATATTTCCCCACGTGTCTGTGATGCATGGCTGCTCTGTGGGGACTGTTTCCTACACTACGCTATGGCTTACTTTGTAAGAATTGCTGCCATACTTATTTTATCTAGAGTTATCTGGAACATTTGGGACTCTTTGATTTATGTGAGTGAATGAAAGTAAACCACCAATATATCTAAATAATGAAAGTATAGCAGGTGAGATAGCCCAATCCAGTAGTGAGGAGACCACATTTCTTCCGAGTTTCCTGCCTGCCATGGACACACTGGAAGTGACCCTGTGCCTGGGGGTGACCAGCATTGCTCTCAGCTTATCAGTCCAGAGCGCTCTGGACAAGTCTGAGGTTGGGGAACCTGTTCCAACCAGAGACGCATAGAGAGGGGTTGTGGCTTCTTGTGACATGGTGGCTCAAGGCCCATTCCCCCGAAGAGATAAGTGGTACCTGGCTTCTCTGGGGTCTAAAGAAGATCTCAGAGTTAGCTGGACTCTTGTCATTAAGCTCAGGGAACAAAAGCATAGATAGATAGATAGATAGATAGATAGATAGATAGATAGATAGATAGACAGACAGATAGATAATAGATGATAGATAGATAATAGATAGATGATAGATAGATAATAGATGATAGATAATAGATGATAGATAGATAATAGATAGATAGATAATAGATGATAGATAGATAATAGATGATAGATAGATAGATAGACAGATGTCACTTGGAGTACCATAGAAAATGGGAGTGAAATCCTGAGGTTTCTCTTTCTGCGTTTGAGTCCCTACCCATGAAGCAGCACGTAAAGGGAAAACTATGGGGTTCTAACCAACAGGTTTCTTGTGAAAGACCTACAATCTATATACAGAGAACCATCCCTGTGTATATAACATATAACCATTCCTAATAATCAGCACCTTGGCCCAGGGGATCTGAGACGGCAGGCAAATGCCCTGTGCTCCTCCACACCCATCTGGCTTAGTGTTGTCTTCAGAGATATCTTTCCTCCCTTTTGGTCCAGTGTTCACTTCAGCAGAGTTCACCTGTATGAACAAAGTTGTGGGAAGGAGGGAGGTGGGGGCCTAGTACCCCGCTGGGGACAACTGCTTCTCTAACGTACTGGCTGGCTCCAGGACTGAGGGTGGGTTCTAGATAGCACCTATTTGAATGCACTCAAAGTGTATGGACTGACTTAATGCTCTTTCATCAAGTATATTTAAAAGTTCCACAAATAGAATGATTTCATTTGGTAGGTGTAGACCAATGGTTCTCAACTCTGGCTACCTGTTGGAATCATCTGGAGAGCTAAAAATCTCAGGAATTATATTTCTTTAATGAAGTGAAAACAGAAAAAGAGGACATTCTTTTTTTTTTTAAGATTTTTATTGGGGAATTGGGGAAGGGGAACAGACAAGTTGCTGTCGTTTTGTTCTTCAGTCTAGTTGTGGAGGGCAGAGTCACTGGCCCTCATATGTGGGATCCGAACCAGGGCCCTCTGGCATCCCAAGTCAGCTCTTAACCAATGCGCCACTCGGCCGGCCCCCCCAAAAAGAGGACATTCTAACAGACTATTTCTTTCTGAAACCAACCTTCAGTGCCTTGCCTGCCCTTAATTAATATTATTGAAGTTGACCCAAATAAAAACATCATATCTCATCCATCTCCCCTACCTGCCACTCACGAAGCAAGAAGATGAAGGGGTGAGGAAACAGAACTGGGCACCATGCATGCCTGATGACATATAAGTCAATGTAGGATGCTGTGGCAAATCAGGAGTAGCCTTTCCTTAGTTGGAGATTCTTACCACGGGTCCATTTCATAGGTTAGCATTTCTAACCTATCCCGTCTCCCAACCTGCACACCTGCTTGCAGTCACTTCAATAGGAAGGAAAGTCAAGAGCAAGAAGAAGCTCCTTTTCTCTTGCACAAGGCATCTTAGTGACAGAAATGGAAATGCCTGAATGTCATTCTGTACTTAGTAACAGAGCAAAAAAACAACAACCCTGGAGTGTCCCAGAGAAGAGAGGTAGGTTTCTCTCAGGATGAAGAAAACGGTTTTCTAGCTGAGAAGGAATTTCCAGGGATGAATACCTGGAGAATCAGAATTAGGGAAAGCTGGGGACTGACTTGTTCTGCTTGATGACTGGTCTTTAAGTGTGTTTGGCTTGTGTTTCTGTAGAATAAGACATAAGAGAAAAGAAGGGAAGGGAAAATTAGATCTAGAGACAACTAGAGGCTCAAACAATTACTTTTTTGTGGTTGATGCTGCAGCTTTTTCCTTTTACGGTTAGTCCATAAAAGATGATAGGGGGATCTGGTTTTCTATCAGCCTAGTTTGAGTGGAGCTTTCGCTGCCTGGGAACGCAGAGCCCAGTTGGAGTATATGCGGAAAACCTCTTTCAAATTGGCTTTGGGACTCAGTGTGTTTTATTCATTTCAAAACTGTGGTTTGACAGATGTCTTGGTGATAATGTTGTAAAGGAAAACATGATAGACAAACTGTTTAGCTTAATTACTGCCAGCATTCACACTACTTTGAAAGTATAGAACATTTAGGAAAATCGTGGTTCAAGTCACACAGAAGATAGTTTCACACCCTGTCCTCTAAGGCTAGCTGAGCCAGGTCAGTGACAAGGTTTGTTCTGGTCACAGTTGCAGAAATATTGTAAAAAGCGAAACTAATTCAAAACAAAACAAAACAAAAAAGCCAACTTCAGAGTGAATTTTAGTAAGGAAAATAAAAGGGTTGCAAAAGCATGCTGGTCATGTGACTTTCCCGCTTCCGGAGCTTGTGCTGGTGCTTTGTGAATATTTAGGTAGGAAGGAAGGGTTTGGTCAGGCTTGAGGGACGACCAGAGGAAAGGGGAGGGGAGCTGCTCCTCGCCTTGAAAACATGAGAGGAGAGTGTGGCCAGCACCTTCTAGGCTGGGGTTGGGAGCTGAGGCAAGAACCAGGTGCAGGCACAGGTTGTGTAACTAACTCTGAAACACCTGTACAGCACTCCAGGGAGGGTGTTGGTCCTGTTAACTGTGCCAGGCAGGATCTGAAAGTGTGCTAGTTGATGGATGTGTGAGACCCATCCCCTTTGAGCTGTCCAGTACCCTGCACCTTTCTCAAACACTTTCCAGGTTCAAAAATGAACACTTTCAAAGAGGAATTAACACATTTGAGGAACAAGATTTAACTGTGCCTTTACATTTTAAGTACAGAAATTTTAAGAAATGTATCACTGTGATAGACACAAGGAAGGTAGACTTAAGAATCTCCAGGTACCCTCCAAACAAAGTTGTTTCTTGTTCTCTATTTTACGGTTGGAAACTCTAGGTTTAGATGACTGGGCAATATTAAGTAAGAAAATCTGCGAGCATATTTAAGTGGCTAGGGTGTAAAATAGAACAAAACAGAATTATTATATTTCTTAGCAGTAAGCAGCAGTTTTTAAAAACTCCTTTATGTCATATTAGAAAAAAAAAGAAAAAGATTTTCCAGGTCAAGGATATGTTCCCAGAGTTATGAAGTAATGTTGGAAAATAATTGTGTTCACATAAAACAACTCCATTCAAAAGAAGAAATAAAAATACCCTTTAGGAATGGCAAAGGAAGGAAACTGTGCCTTGTGTCTAAGCACAAATGGGAGAGATTAGCATTATTAAAAATCACTCTGAATGGAACAGCGTGGCTCACCACACATACAAATAGTTTTCATTTCCACTGGTTTCTTCCTCAATAATCAGATCTTCTAATTCACTTCAGGAAGAAAAACTGAAAGTAGATGTTGCATCTAAATTCTTTCAAACTCATGGTCCTGTGTTCAACTGAAAGCTCTAATACATAAAAATAAGTTGTAAATTCATCCAGTGTTTGACAGGGTGTTTCAAGGTTGACCAGGAAGGCACTTTCCTACCAACCTGCCCCTATATCTGCCACTTGCTTTAGGTCTTTCTCATTCCAAGAAGGATACAGTAGCTCACAGGTTTGCTGAAGCATCTGACTGTCATGCCATGTCAGGCGAAAGGTGGTCCAGTGTGTGCCTGTCCTTTAGGAAAAATGAAGAAAGCCCAGGAACACACGATGTCCCTTAGGTAAGAGGCTTTGCTTTCAAGACTCTCTTCCATTCACAGTATTATCTCTTGAGGACTTTCCAAGAAAGTTAGGGGTCACTTTAATTTTTGCTTTTTAATAATAAGAATGAAAACTCCTTCTTCATTTCAAATGATAAAATCAAATTTGTTTTCTGGATATTTTCCTTCTACTTCATCATCATCATTAGCATTTAATGACATCATCATTAGAGTTTAATGAGAAATAAAAATTTAGGAAAATATGAAGAAGTAAAAATAAGAAGAAAAATGTCACATATTTTCACCAATTAAAATATCAAAAAATGATATTGGGTGGTCGGAAAAGTCATGACGTATTTTTTCTATGTTTTTCATTGCAAAAATGTGTCATGACTTTTCCTATAACCCAATATTTTGAGGTTATTTTTGAGGTATTTTTTTCAACATAATGACTGTTTTAAAACTTAACATGGACATAGAGAATGAAAATGCAAGACATATACATTCTTGGGAAAAAGATATTTGCAATAAGAATATCTAACAAAGGACTCATATCCAGAATATTAAAAGGTCCCTACAAATTAATAAGAAAAAGACAACCTAATAGAAAAATGGGCAAAAGACTTGAATGGGCACATCACTAAAAAAAAGATATTCAAGAGGCCAATAAACATATGAAAAAGAGTTCAACCTCACTAGTCATAAGGGAAACGCAAATTAAAACCATAAGAACGTACTGCTAAACATCTCCCAAATGACAAAAATTAAAGTGACTGATAATATCAGGTGTTGATGAGAATATGAAGCAACTGGAACTCTCATATGCTTCTCATGAGAGCATAATTTGTCACAATTCTTTGTAAAACTTTGAGTCAGAATTTGCTAAAAATGAACACTCATACACTCTATTACTACCAGTTCCTCTCCTATATATATACTCAACAGAAATGTGTACATTTGTGCAATAAAAGGCACATACAAGAATATTCATTGTAACACCATTTGTAGTAGCCAAAAACTAGAAACAAGAAAATGTCCATCAACAGTGGAATAGATAAGATACAAGGGAATGCCACACAGCAATAAGGAAGAATTACTGTTAAATGCAGCAGTGTGGATCAATCTCACAAATGTAAATTCAGCATAAGACAACAGACACAAAGAAGTACATAATGTATGGTCCCACTTACATACTTCAAAATTAGACAAAAATTATTTAGGATAATGCATGTTTGGGTAATGGTTCCTTTTTGTGGAGTAGTGACTGAGAGGAGGACTGAGGGAGTTTTGGGGTGCTGACAATGTTTGCATTCTTGTTCTGGGTGTTGTGTATATCTCTGCACTCACTTAGAAAAAATGTCTTGAGTAATAAGTCCATGGTTTTACACACTCGTCTATACGTAAAATGTCAAGAAAGATCCACTTTAAAA
>NW_017731559.1:1644833-1646600 GCF_001890085.2 Hipposideros armiger
AAAAAAAAATCAAGATTACTTGCATACTTCCCTTAAGAGGTCCATAATGTCTAGTTGTCTCTTTTTATGATGTTAATAGCCATTGATGGTCATTGCCTGGATAATGAATTCAATTGGGCATGCAAAACGGTGATTAATCCTTTAATTTCTTCTTTGTTTGTTAGTTGGAATACCTCAGTAAATACAATCTTCTCCCTCCACTATTTAGTTAACCTGACATAGTTTATATAGGAAAGGCAGATTAAATGCTTTGCTTATCTGTTTTCAAAATAATGAGTTAGTCCCCTGCTATTTTCCACAGATGAACAATGAGTTTTGTTTTTTAATATCATTATGATTTCAAAGACTTAAACACATTTGATGTGTTTCAATCCAATGAACTATCTTTTTTGATGCAGAGGCCCCTTCAAATTGGCTCTTATGTCCTTTTGACATGGCTAATATTCCTTGATAAAGCTTTTTTGCTTTCTGATATGACGAGATGTTCCAGGCTCTTAAAAAAATGTTTTAAATTGAATTCATCCTTAAAGGATGAATATTTGCAGTCATTGAAAATATCCAGAAAAGGAACCTTGGACTCAGTACAATTCTCAAATTGGAATTTCCCCAAATACTCTGAGTAATGGCAGCTTTCTCCTTTCTTCAGGAGGTAGAAAGGTGTTGAATTGAATGATATAAGCCTTATCAATTCATAAGTTACAGCATATGTGTTTTAAAGGCATTTATATTTTTTCCTCATTAGTCATAGATAGTTTACATGTCTGCCTGCCTCCCTTGCAAATCTGTACTCTGAGAACAAATATCCTACCTTATTCTTTATAATTGTAGTACAGTGCTTGTCACTTAGTAAGCACTTAAAAAATAATATTCTTTCATTTTTTACTTTAGAATTAACATAAATAAATTTAGAAGAACTATATAATGTGGAGAAACACAGTAAGGAAACCAGCTCTACATTCCCAGAACCACACACACTCACTGTAAGTGTGTTGCCTGTCTATCTGGGTGACTGACTATGTACCAGAAACATAAGTTTAGGTTTTGCATTAATATAGCCTGTGATTTCTATGATAGAAATCTACACAATTATTTTTAGTCTTAAAATACTTTTTACATTTATTACCTGATTTTAATCCACCAAACAATTAGCAAAATATATAACACAAATGTAATGAAGGCCATTTTATAAGTTGAGAGCTAAAGAATAGAAAAATCAAATGATTTAACTGAGGACACAGAGGAAATGTAAGAGCTGAAGGGAGACTGAATGAGCTTGTTCTCAACCCCATTATTGACCCCTCCCACGCATCCTAATGCCCAGAGCCCTTGGGGGAAACTACTGGGATTACCCCTAGCTTTTGCTTCCAGCATTGATAGTCCTGGAGGTTCAGGGGGGTGTAGGAGACAGCATCTCTGGGCCCCCAGCTTTTAGGACAGTATTGCCATTTCAAGAAAAGGGATGAAATGTGGGGTTTTTCAAGGGAACAGAAATGCCACCCTTTTAGGGGGCTACATTTTGCCTACTTTTCTACCTATTTTAGAACTCTAGTTACTCATTCCACTTCAAATTAAGGCTATTAGTGCTCAATAGATGATAGCTAATAATTTTATTGAGTAAGAGTCTACTTTATGACCCAACAATTCCACTCCTGGGTATCTATTCATAGGGATCAAAAACACTAATTCTAAAAAAATATGCACCTCTATGTTTATTGCTGTGCTATTCACAATAACCAACATATGGAAACAACCAAAATGCCCATCAAA
>NW_017731559.1:1647045-1660925 GCF_001890085.2 Hipposideros armiger
ATAAATGTCTAACTATTACGTTGCTTTGTACACCTGAAACGAATAATAATAAATAAAAAATGTAAATGTTCTGATTCCTCAAGGGTTCCTCTGTGGCCACTATTGACAATGACCAAAGAGAGACCACTATTCAGAGAAGGGAACTACATTAGGAAGGGCTTGGGGGTGTGGTGAGGGTCAGGTCACTGGGACATTTGACATTAAGTGAAAAAGAGGAGGAGGTTGAATCCTAGGGCTGAAGATTTCTAAAATGTCAGCATTGATATACTGTGAATTCTTAATTTCTCAAATGACAAACAATTCAAGTTGCTCCCAGTCTCCAAAGTGGAGGTTGGGGACTCTGGTGGCAGAATGGCCAGATCAAAGCTATGGGTGGGGTGGGATGAAGGTCTTGACTCACACTGATTCGTAGGCACAGCCTGGTAGCTTTCACAGTTTGAATCTGAGAAAGTGATCCTTGTGGTGGAAATATTGGCCACAGTGGAGCCTGCTGAGGTGCTGATATCCCTGGTAGCCACTTCCCAGGGGCGGGTCTTGCTGCACCTGTGAGCAGTATGAACGCTGTTGCTCCTAGGGTATGGAGTAGGTGGAGTTCTGCATCTCAGATTTTCACTGCACTTACATTGTCCTTATTCAAGTCCTTGAGCTAACCCAAGGCTCGAGAGGGATCTCCTCCCCTGACGGAAGCTGGGATATTTCACTCCTATAGTCTTGTCCCCACCTAACAGCTCCTGCCCACTCGTCCTGCCCCCTCCAACGCACACTCATATACAAGCAGAGCCACCCATAAACATTTCAAAATGCTTTCAGATCCTGGTCGGACTGCCGCTCTTTGGGAAGGACTAAATTTATCTGACTTGACCTCCAAGGTACGTGACTCAGAAATTTTGTGACCTCCTTTCAATTCATCTTTTTCCCCAATCTTTTTTTCTTGAAAAATTTCAAGGAAGCCTACATAAAAGTTGAAAAAATAGTACCACGAACATCATGATATCCTTCACCTAGATTCACTGATTCTTTCAGCTGACATTTATTGAACACCACTATATTCTAGACACTAGGATAGCCTTTGGATAAACACAAATGAGTGTCCTGCTTCCTGAGCTCAAGCCGCTCATGGCTTATCGGAAAAGGGAGGCCATAAAACAAACAGAAAACCTATAATATGGCCTGATAATGGTGCTATTCCAGGGAAGTGTATTTTGAGCAAAAGGAGCAGCATGGATGAAGGCACGGGAATTTGACAAGGCTTGGTAGATTTGGAGAAATGCAACTCAGTGATGAGGGAAGTGATGTTGAGCAGAGAGAAGCTCAGATTCCAGTGCAAGCTCTAGCCACGTGTATGTCAGTTCTGGAAGACGCTGAAGCTGACCATCCTAAAAGTTCTAAGCCAAAAATGTTTTTCAGAATTGGTAAGGAGATTGCCTATGCTCCTTTGCGAAAGAAAAATAAAATGGTTGCCAGGGCTGGTGGCTGTTAGGGATCCTGCTGAAAGAGTGTATTGGTGACTCTGAGTTTCTCAGAATTGCTCTGCATTGTGTCAGCCCTGGTATTGGTAACCCACATGTTGGGGACCCCTGGCCTTTGTGAGCTCTTGGGGTCCCTGTTTTCTGCTAATAACTTGCTTCCCATTGCCTGGAATCCGTCAGGGGTGAGTCTTGTAGAATAATTACCCTAAATTGTTACACCTAAGTTTTGAATAAATCCTCTATTTATTTGAAAAGAAGCAAAGGGACACACTTGAAATGTCAGGAAAACTTTTAAAAGGATGCGGAACCTTTCTAAGGAGAACAGCATCTCCTAGTTTTTCAATATGGCTCTGATGTGATTTATGGCACAGAGTAGCCATACCTGTGATTTCTCATCTGTTGGGAAGATTTAACTGCTTTTCTCATGTTGTAACCAAGAGGACTAAGTTCTCCCATGCATGTCCATATTTGCTTTAACTTTTTCATTTAATACTTAAGAAAATAACTCATAAGGACTAAAAACTATGACCTCTATCACCTTGCCTCAGATATCTCCATTTTATAATCTTACTGTGGATAGGGCTGGTTTAGCTTGATTAATTTATTTAAATATACCAATATCTTGGTGTCCTTCAGATAGGATGGCGTGGTGGTCTCACTTTAGGCGGGGCTGTGACAGAGAGTGAGGGAGGGGTTTGATGGAAGAACCCCTAATCTTTCTGCTTCTGGGGGTCAAAAAGAAATTCAGTTGCATTAGACTTGTTAGGCACAACCTCTTCTCTGTATCTGAAATTTAGGTCGGCAACCCAAGCTTGGCCTTCAAGCTGTAACAAAGTGTCTTACTGGGCACAGCGAGTAGTTTACTGGACAAATGGCAGCTTAACACCCACAAGGAAAGGCTGCTGAGCATTAGAATCTCTGCTTTTTGAGGGCACAAAGGTTCTCTCTTATACTGTGCGGCTCCAGGTTTGCAGCGTGCAGTAGGAAGAGACAGAGGCTTTTCCTACCTAAAGACACACTAACAGATAAAACCATAGCCTTGTTCCCTTCTCTTTTATTCCCTGACTGGCGTGATGTATCCTGAGAAAACTGAAGTTGCTCTTTATACAAAAAGCAAAGGTAAATCTCCAATTGTACTTATTATTGTTTGCATGCTTTCATATCTAATGGTATATTCAGAAAACACTGGCTGATTCCAGATTTTGAATCAAGAATTAAACAATTGACATTTTTCAAAGTGTGTTCTTTTTATTTTTATTTTTTCCAGCTTTATTGAGATGTAATTGACAAAAAATATTGTGTAAGTTTAAGGTGTATAGTATGATGATTTCACACACATGTATATTGTGAAATGATTGCTACAAGATTGGTTAACACCATCACCCCATATGACTACTTTTTTTGTGGTGAGAACATTTATGATCTACTCTCTTGGCAACTTTCAAGTATACTACAGTATTGTTAATTATAATAACCATGCTGTACATTAGATCCCCAGAACTTATTCATCTTAATGAGGGTCTGTTCTGTAGAAAATATAGGCATTTAAGGTACGTATGATACCTTTCTCCAAATAACTTAAAAACTTATTAATACAAGTACATGAAAGTTAGAAATGATGTAGTTAGTGCTGAAGGAGGTCAGAAGAAAGTCATAATAGTGATAGTAGGGGCAGTCTGAGATGGTTTCATGAATGAGAGGCAATAAACTAGCAGGCTTAAACTCAGCAAATATTATAACACATAAGACATGTGAAAGGGGGTCTGGAAGATACACACCAAACTGTTGAGTTCTGGGAAGGAGCCTGGGACTGGGTATGGGGGGTATTAAAGAGGACAGTTGATTTTGACTGTATTTGTGTATCACTTGTATAATCTGTGGTGGGCTGATAAATGTTTAAGAAGCAGCTATTGCTTCTTTAAAAATAGTTTCTATTATGCTGTTGTCAATTTCTATGCTGTAAATACTTCCACCATGGCTAATTTCAAGCAATCTATGTAAGACCACCTAGCCCACAAATTCTTAGAAATTTGATAATTCAGGCACTTACGTAATAGGTTCTGAGTGAGGTGTTGGGGAAGATGAAGAAAAGATTATGATGCAGTCCTTGTCTGCCAGGCAACAGAAATATAGTGGGTGAGCACAAAGAGGAACTAAAGGAGGGAGAGATTAACTTTGGCAAGGTATGGGTAAGGGGGAGAACTAGAGAAGGTTTTCTGAATGAGCTTTAAGAGATGGGGTCATACTTATGTAACTAGAGAATGGCAAAAGACCCCAAAGCGTGGAAATACATGATACATTCAGGGAATTCCAAGTTGCTCACTGTGCACTGGATTGGCACAAAGTGTAGGGTGAAGCCAGAAGAGAGGATTGGGGCCTACTGTCAAAGGTGATGAATTCACCGTGTAGTAATAAGAGCTACTGACAGTTTTCGAGAAGCATCAGGCAATAATTCTGATGGCAATGTGAAGACTAAACTGTAAGAGACCATTACAATGTTTCATGCAGGGCTTCAACTAAGGCGATGTGGAAGAGATTGAAATGGGGCAGACCTAAGCATTTAGAGAGGAAGACTTGACAGGACAATGGGTTGGCTGAGGTGAGTGGAAGAGATTGGTTGTTTGAATATAATCCTTAGGACTTTGAAAAGTGATCCTTCTGCCTCCTGTGGGAATGAAAGACTTCATCAGAAAAGAAAGGAAGCATTTTAAAGAGACTATGAAGCTTAGGACTTGGGAGCTTAATTGGTTATTTCCCTATGTCTTGCTAATGACATTTGTAAGTTTGAAAGCAAGGAGATCTGAGATATGAGTGGTGTGTCATGAAGATGGCTTTTTTTCCCCCCTGAATTTGGATTTATAGATCTTGATTCTGGGTAGTTGTTTTATGGAAATGGATTATGTTTTGCTTTGGGATAGAGGATATCTCACAAAATTGGGAAATAATAATTAATCCAGGAGTTTACTAGATAAATAATAATTTATTCAAGGAGAATAAATAGGTAAGGGAAGAGAAGAAAGCACCCAGGTAAACCTGTGAATCCAGTTACTCGGAAGGGTAATAGGAATTACATAGAAAGAATAAGGGAGCAGAGGATTGGTGATTCACATGAGAAAACAGTTGGGAAGGAGGACAGAAATAATAGCTAGGGCTTTAGATGTCTGTCCACAAACACAGAGAGCATAGGTAGCAAGCAAAGTAAACTTGGGATGATAGCACCAGATATAAACATGATGATCTCATTGAAATCTTGTTGATGGGAATCAAGACTGACATACAGTGATAGAATTGAATCTATTCCCCATTCAAAAGAAGCGTAGCTGTGAGATGGGAAAGAATATTGGTGTGTGTTGTAGGGAACTAAGTGGAAGGCCACTGAAGAGCATAAAGATGAATATTTAGGAAGAGAGGATCAGAACATTAGAACAATTACTATGTACCGTTTGGCCAGAAGGTAATAGGGCAAATATTAAGTATCAACTTTGTATAAAACATCCAAATAAAATCCTTTCAAAACTTTTTTTTTTAAATTGGGGAATTGGGGGAGGGGATCAGCCAAGTTGTTGTTCTTCAATATTCGTTGTGGCGGGCACCAGTTGCCATCTCATCTGGCTTCCCATTGGCAGCTTGTGGCCTCTAAGCTCAAGGTGCTGTGTTCAATCTTAGTTGCGGGTGGGCGTAGCCACCATCCCATGTGGGAGTCGAACCAGCAGCCTTGTTGTTAAGAGCACACGCTCTATCCACTGAGCCATTGAGTGGCAGCTCAGATCAAGGTGCCGAGTTCAGTCTTAGTTGTGGGTGGGACTAGCCCACCATCGAATAGGCAATCTTGTTGTTACACCAGCTGAGCCATCCTGCCACCTGTTGGCAGCTCAGTGACAGCTCAGCTAGGCATAGTGTCACTGGCCCATGTAGGAATCGAACCAGCGGCCCTGTTGCTCAGAGCCGATGAGCGCTTAAGCCAACTCTTAACCAACTGAGCCACTCGGCAGGCCCAAAATCCTTTCAAAATTTGTAATGGGAAATCTGACCTTGGTTTCACGAACATAACATTTTTATATCCATTTTTATGCTGAAATAGCTACATGTAGTTCCTGACCAAGACTTTTAAAAGACAGTCTCTTGAAATTCTTAATAATCTCCATTAAAAAAAAAACTTCTTTGTATAAGTGGGTGACAAAAATTTTAAATACTTTTTATAACTATTTAAAAATGTACAACAGTTGAGACTATAAAAAAGTACATACTTCCTTTTTTAAAATTGAAAAATGTAGTGTTGAAATTTATTTGATAAGGTAAACAGATTCTTTACGATGGGCTGATACACTTGTTTCTCACCCAGGAAGACAGCCCTCCAGCCAGTTTAATAACCCCTGTAGCCAAGGATCATGAGTCTGCCCAAAGAGGTCTGATCAAAACTTCAGCAGTGGGAGTCTCTAGAGTGTATCAGGTCAGAAGCATATGGATGCTCTAGGTGACATAATCTCATTTGGAGCCATACTCCATCAGCACCTGGAGATGTGGGTGCTATGGGTTGAACTGTGTCCTCCCTCTCAAATTCATATGTGAAAGTCTTAACCCCCATTTCCTCAGAATGTGACCTTATGGAAATAAAGTCTTTGCAGATGTAATCAACTTAAAATAAAGGCATATTAGATTAGGGTGGGCCCTAATCCAGTGTTTCTTGTTCTTACAGGAAGAGGGAAATTTGGACAGAGAGACATGCCATAGAAGTTAAACAATGTTAATAGACACAGGGAAAAGATGGCCCTCTACAAGCCAAGAGAGAGATCTGAAACAGATCTGTCCCTCACAGCCCTCAGGAGGAACCAATTGCCGACACCTTGATTTTGGACTTTTGGCTTCCGGAAGTGAGACTTCTGTTGTTTAAGCCGCTCACGTTGTGATGCTTTCTTATGGCGGCCCTAGCTATCTGGGAATAGAGTTTAGCTCCTAGGAAAGGAAGGGGGACTGGCAAGGACCAGGCAGTATGTTAGAGTAATAGTCAAGTAGGCGAGTGAAGCTTCAACCCTATGGAAGGAATGAATACGAAAAAGAGGAACCTAGACAATTCCTAGTGAATTTTCGGCAAACTCAGTGAAGTTAAACCTGTCCTCAAGGGCTGTCCCAGGACTCACCTCACACACATGAAAGATGGTCCATCAAATGCAGGGCAGCAAGAGCCTAGGAAGGCTGACTGTCTCCATGGGCCGAGGCCCAGTGGCTGGGTCAGGTTGCCCATTATGGGAAGTCCCCAGTACCTATGGCTGAGGGGCTGTAGGCAAGGGAGTTGTATGAAAGTAGGATTGAAATTTATCACATAAGAGAATAAATTTTGGCTCAGAATGAGAACTTCCATTTTTTAAAAATAAAAACACTTGAAATTTAAAATATCATAGGAAACTTGGAAAATAGGAAAAGAAAAAAAATCTCCCCACAATCCCGCCACTTTAACCAAATTCACCATGTATTTCCTTTGTCTTTCTTCATTTATGTATATTTTAGGTTGGTGGAATTAGGAAAATGTACATATAATTTTCATTTTAATTTTTAAGTAAAGTTATAGGACAAGCACCTTCCTATTTTGCTACCTGATTTCTCATAAGGATAATCTTTAATGGTTATGTAAGTGTATGGAGTGTGTGAACCATAATGAATGATGACCCTGTTGTTGGATGCTAAGGTTGTGGCTGTTTGTTTTTTTTTTAATCAATATTTTCTTTAAGGTTCCTTGTAGTACTGAGATACTCTGATTCTATGTTTGGCAAAGGGACATGAAAACGACTTTTTAAGTTATCTTCTCCATCTCTAATTCCTTTTACGAGGGGCCTTTTAAGATGCTTTGACTTGTTATATTAAGTTAGATTTCTATTTCTTCTGAGTATCACTTTCACAAAATGATTTTTAAAAAATTCTATCTAGTTGCTTATTTGGAAAATTTTCTTTCAGATGTACAAAAAAAAATTGCAAAATTAAAACAAAGAATTCCTATATACCTTGCACCCAGATTCCCCCAGAGTTAATATTTTACCTAACCACAGTAATGATCAAAATTGAAGAATTAATTTTGATACAGCATTCTTATTAACCTGCTTCAGATGGCACCAATTTTTTTCACTCTGTCCTTTTTCTGATCCCAGATCCAAAGAGGCTGAATTAGCTGTTGTGTATCCTTTAATCTAGAGTGGCTCTTTAATCTTTCTTTGTATTTCACAACCTTGACACTTTTAAAAATCACTGGCCGAAAGGATGAGTCATGTCCTAGGTGGGACAGAGTGGGACAGTCTGAGATTTCATCATGCTATTGAGAATGGTGGCACAATTGAAAAATTATGAATTGCTTATTTCTGGAATTTTCCATTTAGTATTTTTGGACTGCAGTTGAGCACAGGTAATTAAAACCAAGGAAAAGTGAAACTATGAATAAAGTGGGACTATTGTACTATTTTTTCCTTAGTAAGAACTGTAGGGACATATTTTGAGACTATATAAAAATCTTGTTTCTTGTCACACTTTCACTAATTTTAGCTTTCATTGATGATTCTTCACGGAATCAGTTATTACTGTGATGTTTTCTGGAAGGTGGTTTTCTATGTTCATTATTTTTTCTATGGTTATTAGTTGTAATTTACCTTGGACAGGCTTTATGGAATTCCTTGACCCATACAGCCCTGGAGGTCCTTTGTTAAAGCAAAAGAAGATAATGTTTATCTACCACTTATTCTGTGTTGCTTTTGTTCTCAAAACGCTTGGAGGCCACCAAAGGTGGAGGTGCCCAGACAAAGGCATGAGATGATGGAGCATGCGCACGTGTTTGCATTGACTGTTGGTTTTCCGAGTCTTTGTCAGCTAATCACAGCTCATTCTGCCAAGGAATCAGAGGCACTTTGTAATATGTTATTTATCCTTCAGTCATTACTGTACAGTAATAAAGAAGTAGCAATTGTCACTTCCATTTTACAGATGAGAAACCCAGGAATGTAGATACACTGCCCCGGGTCATAGTGGCACAACTGGGACTAGTTTCCAGCATCTGGAGTTTTTTAGTTCCTACCTGAGGCTGCTCTATAAATTATATTACTTCTATTTGTGTATGGATAGTATAATATCTCTTCTAGAAACTATGTTGCTTTTGAACAAAATCATTTTTGGGCTAATTATTATGTACTTTTCACCCATTGTAATCCAATCTATTATTTGCAAACAACAATAGGTTTTTAAACAGAAGCTTCTTGCAGACATAAATGACAAGAATTGTTTTTTGTTTTTTTTACTTCAAGCTGAATTCTTGATGATGACCTTAACTTCTAAAGATGGAACCTTCCATTTACCCAGAATGGATAAGAAGTTCTGGCTAACTGAACATTACTGTATGTGGCAGGGTCCCCACTCTTCAAAGAATCCAAGCACAAAGATGAAGGAAAATGTTTCACTTCTTCAAAATGGCACAGTATCTCACATTAGAATGAACAGTAACTCTCACTGCATAGTCTCATTAAAAAAGGAGGGAGGAGATGAATTTTTTTAAAAAAATCATCTTCTGTGTTACCTTGTTTTCTTGTCACTTATCTTTTTCTCCTAAAAATAGCTTGTGGGAGAAAAAAATTTTAGATGAAGGGGACTTCCTGATGATTGGTATTTTGAATTTTAAAAAGTTACCAATATATCTGTCATTAAGCAGATATATCTGTCTTTTCAATATATCTGTCTTTTCCTTAGGGTACTAGTAATTAGGTTGCACTACTGGGATACCAAGCATCCTTACCTGTTCACAGAATCAAGGCCCATTGTGAATTCTGAGTGCCTTAGCACAGGCGTTCCTTCTGGTTGTTGTTTTATTTTATTTTTAAGTCATCTGTGTCTCCCGTGTGTGTGTCACTTTACCTGGCACAAAGTAGGCACTGGATAAATATTTGCTGACTCACCCGCTGACCCGCTGACTGCCAGACTTCACATCCAGAACAAGGGCCCAGCTTAGGCATTCCTGGATTCCTAAGGTTTTTTTCCTTATTTCAAAAAAACAATACATGCTCATTATAGAAACTTATAAAATAGAGAAACACACACACACACACACACAAGAGGAAATAAAGTTCTCCCTATCTTACCAGCCATAGAAATGATTATGCCATATGATGAGCATTTTCCCATTTATGAAGTATTCTTCAAAACATGTTTTTAATGATCCATTGTGCGGATGTGCCATATTTAACCATATCCTTCTTGTGAATTATATAAATTCTTTATAATTTGCCACTTAAAGATTATGTCGGAATGTTATAAAATAAACTCTCTGACTATTAGAGCTGATTATCAAGTTACTTTCCAAAAGGATTGTATCCATTTAAGACCAGTGCCCCAGGTAGTTTAAATGCTGACAGTTGAGAGAAATGAGGGTTTTGAAACAACTTTCCTTTTAAACAGACTTCAGTGTGATGAGAATGAACTAACGTTTTCCTCTAGACTTAACTCTAGGCCCCTGTGACGGGTAGGGTAAACCACAGAGGAATGGATAATTTGGAAAACATGCCTGGAAACCTCAGCCTAAATTGAGGAGAGAACATTTGCCCTTAATAAAAAAAATGCTTGTGAGATAAAAAATGCTTGTGAGAAATGAGCAATGATGCCCCATATTGAGCAATTAATAACACAAAACAACTAATGTTGTTATGCTGATTGTTGTCACTTTATTCATGGCCTCAAATCAAAAACGAGTTTCGAGAAAATCACGCTAATTAAAAGGGGAAACTATCGGAGAGATGAATCAGTCAAAAGGAGAGAGTACTTTAAAATAAAATTAACTTTTACTTCTACTCTTAGGAATGTATTTGTTTTATTCCAAAAAAACCCATAATTAAAAAAATAATATATAATAAAAGCCAAAACTTTCCAAAATTATTTGCCATTATCATAAAATAAATTCCATTCTGGTGCTTGTCTTTTTCTGCCACCTCAGAGACTGGTAGACCAGGTGTCAGCCTGGAAGCTTTGCTCAGTACGTGCAACAGGTATCTATCAGCTTCTAAATATAGCATGTACATATCTGTATTAAGTCAGAGTTTAAAATGACTCTGAGCCATTATGAACATGTAAAGTATTATTGTTTTTGCAACATAATAGTTATTTTAAATTTAACCCTTAATAGGACAATTTATTTCCAGGTTTCCAGTCAAGCAAAGGCTCCACTACTTGGAACTCTGGAAAGCTCTAGAGATAGAGGTCTGGGCTCTGAGCCAGTCATTCAGTGGGAAACCACCATTTTAGAAAGCGTGATTTTTGGAGTACAGTGGGAGTGAGATTCAAATCAATCTTTATATGGGACAATTTTGCTAAAAAGCCTAGTAATTGACCCTTTCTTTATTTTACATTTGTGTTTTCGTAGATTGTCATAAATCCAATTCCAGCTTATTTTCCAATTATAAGGCTATTTATTACATCTATAGCTTGATGGCTCATGAATGAATATTGTAACCCCCATTAGTCAAAAAGAGGATACTCTGTAGAGAGTTGGGTAAATGTACTTTTATTAATATGATAGGAAAGCAGTATTAATCTCACTTTCTTTGTACATTTCTTTAGATAGCATCATGGTTAACCTTGCAATTCTAATTAAAGACATTAGCTAAAGACAGATTAGCTAAAGAGAGAGCATCAAAAGTGGATTCAAAGCCACCACAGTTTCATCCCAAAGCATGCTGGGAAGTCAATGGTACCATAGTCATGTTTCAGGGGATAAAGAATAAGTGATATTTCTAGGACCCTTACGTTTCCCTTTGACAAAGAAGTGGGATGGAGAGGAAGATGGAAGATGTGTTGCCACTTCTAAACAATGGAAGAAGAGATATAATTTTTTCTATTGATATTTTCCTTTCTAGTGGTGATAGTAGGTCTGAAAGTTCTAAGTTGGAGTAAAGGTCTAAGTAGCTAGGATTTGAGACAGAGAGTGGGGATCTATGGTCTGGGGCATCTAGAGCATGCGGCACTCTAGTGTAATCTAGGATGGAGTGAACAGAAGTAGAACATTTACATTTTCTTCCTCTGATCCCCACATTTGTCACTGTCCATGCCAATTTAGCTTCCTTAGCTCCATCATGTCAGTGGATGGGGTTGGGGGTCAACAGGAAAAAATGATTTAGAGGATGTTGTTGGTTATCTGTCCATTTCTCTCCGTTTTCCATTCTATGGACCCACAGTTTCATTTTAGTTTACAACATCTCCCATGTACTTTGAGGGGAGCCAACCTCAACTTTAACTCTTGGTTGGTTTCACCTAATCAGCCCATTCCATTTCCAAGCTAAGGTCATCGGTTCAGGGGTGAGCATATGGCTTTGGGGGACCAATCAAGATCAATCTCAGGACTCCTGCTTGGAATCCTATAACTGGAGTTTTTTCTCTCTTCTTCTGGATGCCAGGATATACAGGAGCCATCACAGTCCTTTTGCCACCTGAGAGAAATGACCTAAAGATGAAGTTAACATATGAGAGAAACACATAGAAAAAAGTGACAGAGAAACAGAGCAGGAGTTCCTGGGTTAAACTGACTCTGAATTTCCAGTTACATGAACACATGAATGTCCTCATTATTCAATTCAGTTAGAGAAGAGTTTCTATGTCTTGGAACCAAAAACATTCCAACCTTTACAGAAGGTTGGAGGTGTCTTGTATCTAGGCATCATATAGCCCATATCTAAGGACTGTGTCTTCCTTCTGACATGTTATGAATGGTAGTCAATTACTCATATTAACCTAGGATATAGATTAAATATTATACAGTGACTAATAGTAGAAAACAAAATTGTTCAAGTATACAACATTGTATAATAAGGAGGAGAAAGATGGTATTTTGGGATCTAGCCATCATTTATCACATATTTCTATGAGAAAATCTCCAATTTCCAAACAAGCAACTTATGAATGAATTTTGGGGACCCTCTAGGTCTCCGGTTTCTCATGATGGTATACTAGTAATATTACTAATAGATGAAGTTTAAGGCATCTTCTAGCTTTAATATTCTATGATTCTTTGTTACTGGTTAATTTTAAGTAAGTACAAGCAAATCACTGTAATAGGGCAGCATTTTTTAATAATACGGCATTTGAAGATTGTTCATTTCCCGTTCAGCAAGCTGTATCTTGTTTGTTTTCACAGCAGTTGAGAATTTGCCATCATTATTTTAACCATTTATGAAATTCTAGCATAGTACTTACATCTTGCCTCTAAATATTTATGTACAAAATACCTTATTTCCTATAGCAAATTCATTTTTTGATTTGTCAGTTTTATGGAAACCTGAGAGATCCACATAGGCTCATATTTCTAAGCAAAAACAAATAGTAATTTCCTCTTTCTCTACCCTTGGGTTAGTCAAAGCAGGGACTTTTTCTAAGGCTAGAGATATTTGTCATCTTTAGATGGTTTTAACATAAAAATGTAATGGTTCGTAGTATTTTTGGTTCAACACTTAAGTTATAGATTGAAAAACAAGTGATCAAGTAAGCACAAAGAGTGCCTTGAAATAAAAGGATCCATGCTTAGAATCATGATTAGGCAAAACCTACCTTACCTATAGTGTGGCAGGTGATGGCCCATCTGGTAGGAATTAAATGTGCCTTGGAGACTCCCCTTAACCAAATCTCTCCCATTAGACTTGCTAAGGAGTGTGGAATTCTACCAATCACTCTTTTAAAAAATCTTTCTACACAAAGTCCCCACTGAAACAGTACTATGTTACCCTGAAGGGCTGGTTATTGGCCCATTAACTCCCAGTAGCACACTAGCTTAGACCAGCCCAGTGGCCACCCGTTTGGGGATGGGTTTTTGGGAGAGGGAAGAACAGAAGGGTTGAATGCGGGGTAGCCTGATGAGAGTCCCTGTTGGTTACACAGCACTGGGTACAAGGGACCAAAGGCAATTTGACTTATTTCATAATGTTGCTTTCAGCTTTCCTTATATATCTTGATTCAAAAGAAGTGAGTAGATCTCATTCTCCTTGTTGCGTCTTAGAGGGTGCCGATTGGAATAGATCCTCCTTCCATATCACTCCTATTCTCTGCCCTGCTTTTCCTCATAGTACAGTCATCTACAAAGAAGTCTCCCAGGACCCCTGTGATGTGGCTCAGCAGTTGTTCTGCAGGCAAAAAAGCAGTTTGGGTGCTGCTTCTCTCTCTTGAAGGACTTACTTAGGGTTATGTCCAGAAATAATGCTTTTTCAGTGAGCACTGAGTTCATGCATGGAGGGAAAAAGTGAGAAACAATTCTTTCTCCTCTTCCTCTAGCCCACAGTCCCTGTATCAGTGTGAGAAATGAAGCAAATGAGAGAAAATGTGACATGGACATCTGTTCTTGATGTTGGAACAGAAGTACAATTGAGGGCCGGCCGAGTGGCGCGATGGTTAAGAACTCGCTTGGGA
>NW_017731559.1:1665761-1667596 GCF_001890085.2 Hipposideros armiger
TATATAAAACAATACCAAAATAAAGATAAAAAACACGAGAAAAGTATAGTTAGCTGACCAGATCAATTTAATTAGTTCTTTCCCCATCCCCCCTTATATCTAATGCCAGTCCTCACAGCTACCCTTCTTCGAGGTCCCATCTGTTAATTCATTCCTATCTACTGCCAGAAAAAAGTTCCCAGGGAGGGGTGCTGCTAAGACTGGGATTCTTTTCCTGGAGCAGAGGATGAGCCTCAAGATTACTATGTTTGTCCTGTAGAAGATGTTGGTCTGTTGCTGGCATGTGCAAAAGGAACAAGGAATGTTCCCTCTTCAAAGGAATCAAAAACAAGTAAAGAACCTTTCTGTCTCACCTCCCTCCTCTCCGCTTTCCTACCATAACGCAATAAATAAAGTCCTCACGCTGGTATGCAGGAAAAGTCTGATACCTCTGGTGAAGAGCTGTCTCAAAGAAGTTCTTTCCTGGGAATTAATTTGGCTTTCCAGGACAGTTGGGTCACACAAGAAATTAAAATTTGGTGTAGTAGACTCGTATGTGAATCTATTACAATAGATATTGGTAATAACAGTTCACATTTACATAGTGCTTACTGTATGCCTGTATAATTAGCACTTTACAGATAAGAAATCTTTTAATTCTCTCAACAATCCTGTAAGGAAGGTACTTTTATTATCCCCATTTTACAGACGAGGAAACTGAGGCATAGACTAGCTAGGCAACTTGTTCTAGCCACACAGCTAGTAAGTGATGGGGACAGGATCCAAACCCAGGCAGGCTGGCCTGGAGTCTGGGCTTCTAGAAAATCCTTCAGTGTGTGAGCTAGAGTGACTCCCTTCTTTTCAAATTTACCATGAAGCTTAGGTGACAATTTGAGTCTGGTTAGTTTACTAGAGGGGGGGAAAAAAAAAAGGCTCAGACATCTCCCTTCATTTTGGAAGTTGTCTGTGGTACTTTGCCTGACCGGCTCTACAGAAGTGCCAACCTTCTAGACTGTAAACACTTCAAAACTAGAGGCTAACCCTTCTAGTTCTTTTTTACGCAGTGCATACTCAGTACTGTTGGGTAAGGGCAGGACACTAAAGGATTGCATGTAGGTAGACAACCCTTTGGTCCTAATTCTCTGCATATTTGCCACATAGCTGAATGGAAAGGTCATATTTCTGGGAGGCAAATGCAGTAATTTTTATTTCTTGGGCACTTTCCCCCCTCCTCCCCTTTAATTGACTCAAGGAGGAGCGTTAGTTACTTAGCAAATCTCCAAAATCCTATCACCAACTTATTCTGCTGCCCCTTAACAACAACCCCCCCCACCCCCGCCGGAAAAAAAATCCAGTGAGAAAGGTCTCTGACCTGAGACAGCTCTAGGGCAGTGGCATCTGGACCCTGACCCTAGAATTGGCATTGTCTGCACACCTAGTGATACTAGCAAAATCCAGGGAAAGCTCAGGTCCTGCCTGTCTAGTGGGTTGGAACTTTCTGCATATCTTGCACCTTCTTCGGTGCAGAAATTATCCCTTTCTCTCTGACGATCCAATTTTCCCCTTCCTTGGAGCCTGGGTGAAGAAAAAGGATTAGATAAGGTGGATAGTTTTGGAGTTCACGTTATTTGGAGGGGGACATGAGAAAAAAAATGGCGTCTTTAACTTCTGGGCACAGCATGAGGTGATAGACAGAAGCTAAACATGATAGATTGACTTTTGGAATTCAGGGCTGTCTCCAACTTCGACAGAAAAGAACAAATGCGGGAAGGCAGAAAACATGGGAAGAAGCCCCACTGCAGGGAAGCCAAGGGGGGTCTCATAGGCCACCCCCAGCTTCTTATCCTGCCGTATTC
>NW_017731559.1:1677116-1682184 GCF_001890085.2 Hipposideros armiger
AGTCTCCCTGTCATTCTTTCTGCTCTCCCCTTTTGGGGTGGCTTTGGCTGCTGGGCGGTCTCACGACCCCCCTCCTTTTTTTCTGCACGCCGCTCCATCCCGCTACGTCCGATTCCGGAACGGTCTGGCCTATACACGGCTAGGGATGACCGCGGGGTGGGTTGGGGTGGCCCGGCCAGCGTGAGTGCACACGCTGGTGGTTGCAATGCTGGCCGCATCTGAGGTGTGTGGTGCGGCGGCGGGGACGCGAGTTGGGCGTGAGACTCGGCCCCGCCGGCACCCCGCACTGTCGGTGCCCGGAAGGTCCGAGACTGCCGTCCCCATCCCGGCGCCCCACCTTCCCCGGCCTGAGTTGCATTTTTCTCTGGGGCTCGCGTTCCGTCTTGTCAGAGCAGTCCGGGAAGCTCTGTAAGAGCCAGTGTGGGAGAACGCGGCGGTTTCGTTTTCGGAGACAGGTTGCCTTCTTAGGGCTAATGATTTTCACGCAGGCAACCTTCACACGGAGGCATTCCGGGTGAGAGGCACCCTCGGGGAGGCGGGATAAGGCAGCTCCCACACGCAAAGCCACTTAAAAAGTTATTTTGTGTGTCGTCGGCCCGGGGGGAGCCACTGTGGGGAGGAAGGAAAACCTCGGCCAGCCTCGCAGTCACCCTGGGATCTGGCGCGCGCGCGGATGAAGGATGCTGCGGAGGGGGTGGGCGGGGAAGGCGAGGGGGACCTGAGTCGTGCGGGTGAGGGAGGGCGGGTATTTCGGTCCTTGGAAGATCCAGTGGCGGCTGCGCAGGCTCCATTCCTCTCTCACTCCCCACCCCCCACACCCAGGGCAGAAACGGGATCATGAGGAATCTCATTAGCTAGAAAAGGGGGTGGACGCGAGAGGCCGTACAGTGTGCCCTTTAGGTACCCCTTTTTATGTTTCCTCTCGTCCCTGTCTCCCTGTCTCAGGAGCTAGAGGTCAGCTTGCAGCGGCGCCGGACTGTGGATGGCCTTGACTGACGGCGGCTGGTGCCTGCCGAAGCGCTTCGGGGCCGCGGCTGCGGACGCCAGCGACTCCGGATCCTTTCCAGCGCGGGAACCCTCCACGCCGCCTTCTCCCATCTCCTCTTCTTCCTCCTCCTGCTGCTCCCGGGGTGGGGAGCGCGGCCCCGGCAGCGCCAGCAACTGCAGGACGCCGCAGCTCGACACGGAGGCGGTGGCGGGAACCCCGGCCCGCTCGCTGCTGCTTAGTCCCTACGCCGCGCACCACCCCTTCGGGGCTCCCCACGGACCTTCGGCCCCGGGGGTCGCTGGCCCCGGGAGCGCCCTGCCGAGCTGGGAGGACCTGCTGCTCTTCACTGACCTCGACCAGGCCGCGACCGCCAGCAAGCTGCTGTGGTCCAGCCGCGGCGCCAAGCTGAGTCCCTTCGCACCCGAGCAGCCCGAGGAGATGTACCAGACCCTCGCCGCCCTCTCCAGCCAGGGTCCGGCCGCTTACGACGGCGCGCCCGGAGGCTTCGTGCACTCNCCGGGAAGAGCGCAATGATGGTGCCAACTTGGGCCAGTGAAGCAACGTCCTCCACAACTAGACTGAAGAACAAAACAACAGCAACTTGTCTGTTCCCATCCCCCCAATTCCCCAACTAAAAAAAAATTAAATAAAGACATATGAACTACCCCAAACAACACAATGGAAAATGTAAGTGATACTATTCTTAAATTGTGTTCAGTAAAAATGAAAGGAACTTGAAATTTTATTTGAATGGCCCCTTCAAAAATCACCCTTTTTCTCTTGTACTCTTTTCCTATTTTATTTTTGGTAGGTACCAGTCATAAATCTGTTCTTTCGTTATATTAATGGCAAAGACAGTTGCTCTGGGGACTAAAACCTGTTCCTTAACATTGCAACGATGAAAACAAAAGATGCATGTGTCCAGCACTGAAAATGGAAGTTATACCTCTGCTTTGTGTTCATGGTGCTGGAAATGCTATTGATGTTTAATAAATTCTTGCTGATTTGTACTATTAGCCGCTAATTCTCATAAATTCTGTGCCCCGCAGGTCTCACAGACTAGAGGAACACAGGAATACAGTAAAGATAAGCCACCTGTGATCTACCACATATCACAATGATCATGGTGCTGCCTGAGCATAAAGAAGGCAGCCGTAATTGTCATAATTGCCATAATTATGGGAGTGTGTTGGCGTGCATGGAAAAAAAAGAAGCCATTGTGTGATGGAAACACATGTGACAGCCTTCACTAGTTTTGTGATGGGTTTCATTGTCCTTAGAGTCACACCAATTGTGACTGTGAACACAACTTGGGGAACTCATGAACTCATGTGCCGCAAACCCAGGCAAAGTCCTAGCCATCATGTGGTACTTCCTCAAGTGAGAAAGGATGCCAACTCTGTCAGAAAGAAGAATCTTTACATTTGTTAGACATTAAAATATTTGCACCTTGAAAGTGTTTTATCTGCTCTGAAACTTTCACTTTTGCCTCTGATACAATCACGATATGCTGAGCGAAAGCCTATGACTCCATTCACTGATTAAATTATTGGCACATAATTTATCTGTATACAGAAAGGGTGAGTTTATGATCTTAAATTATCCCCAGTAGGAAATGTCTAACATTCTCAAAGACTTTTTCCCATATCTTTTTTTAATGCCTTTGGTCACTTCCTACCTAGCTTTTTTGAGGTCTTCATATGTCTTCTCTTCCCTCTCATCTCTCTTCCCCTTAAGAGGTGGCCTGAAATAGTTTATGCTTTTATTTATTCATCAAACAGTTCTAACAGCCTGCATGTTGAGTCAGGCACTCTTCTAAGCACTTTGTGAATATTAACTCATTTAGTCTCCATAACTCTTCTTTGAGGTGGCTACTGTTATTACCACCCCCTTATTACAGATGAGGAAGATGACAAGTAGAGATATTAAGGAACTTGCATAAGGATACACAGCTAGAGACAGAAAGTGAGCTATAGAGCTGGGATTTGAACCCAGATCTCCATACAGGTGCTTAACTTAGCTGCAGTGCTGAGGTGTAGACAGATTCTGTGGCTGGTCCACCAGCTCAACTCTTGGTAGGCTCTCCCCCATTCACCTAGTCTTTTTCACTTCTGCCCAGAGCATGCTGAGCTCCCTATAGAAAGACGATTTTGAAATGCAAAGGTTGACAGCTTTATTTGTGGTCCACACTGTGGTTTTTGGCTAGAGTCTGCCAGGCACTGGCTTTGTGATAGTCAGTTTTTTAAAATAGTGTAATATTCTCACTGTTTTTGTTGGATAATTGCATGTCTTTAATTTGTGGTATTATAAACAGAGCAGTAATGTGGCTCAGGAGTAGCCAGAGAAAGTTATTTGATATTCATTAAACCAAGTTTCTATTTTTATTCATCTCTGTAGAGGCGAATATTATTATGGTCAGGAAAAAGTAACATCATGGAATATATTCTAGTGGGTGTCTCCTTACTGGATAGGTTGAAAGAAAAAGCCTTCTGAAGAAGGTAGGCAATAATTCGGCTTCCTTCCCTAACAGGTGACTACAATTTTCCCCTTAGATATTATGACAGTTTAGCTTCCTTTAGAATATGAATTTTAAAGGGGGGAAAAAAACACACCTTTTATAGTTCATGGACTTGCAAGAGTGATTGTTTTTTAAAGACTTGTTTAAACTGCTGCTACCTAAAATATTTATCTTACTCAGAAAATTCTGATAGTTCAAGATAAATGAAAGCATTAAATCATGAAAAACAATTAGTTATTTAGTAAATATGAAGTCCCAGATAGTAATCATATTTAAATTAAGGACATTCATTGTCAATGAAAGCTTTTCATCAGTGTTCTGTGATTTAGTTGACTTATTATATATTTACAGGCAAAGAACAGATTATTTAGATTGCATCTTTCATCAGAAGGCATTTCAGTGGTTTGAAAACTTGAGCCTAAGCTAACTGTTCTGTCTTTGGAGATGACTCATTCCTTTTGTTTAGCCCATTGGTATAGTATTTAGATTAACTTGTAGGCTTCTATTTAACCTGACAGAGTCCAAAGAGCCAGATCAGACATATGCCAGTGGTTTTCCTGGGGCCCTGACAGAGCTACATGCAAGGAGGAGGATCTAAGCCATTAGCTGGTGATTAATGTTTATAGAAAGTAATATTTCTACCATTTTACAGATGAAGCAACTGAGGCACTGAGAGGTTAAGTGGATTGCCCTTAATCACAAATCTGTTTAGTAGATCCAGGAAAATCAGGCACTCATGCCAGCTGACCATGATTTTGCACCCAATTCTCAGCAATTCTAAATTTTGCAAGTTACAGTTCCTATACCTGCCTACAGGCAGGTTACAAAATTGAAGGTGGAACTAAAATGAGAGGATTTTAACCCCAGGGGAAGGAAGCTACCAAGGTTTGCTTTGGCTAACAGAGCTGACACAGGGGCTAATGTTTCCCCATGGACCCAAATTTCTTGGGCCCACTGGCTCTCTGCTGATCCCTCATGGCTTCCGTCCATGAGGATTCAATAAGCCTCAGACCGCTGGCTGGGGTGGGGGGCAGAAGGACTGTAAATCTGGGAAAGCTGCAAGTATTCAGGGTCTTGAACTTTATCAGGTTTAAATGTGTGATCGTGAAAGTAAAGAGCAGAGAAATGACAGCACTCAGTAAATCAAACGTAGAGAAGATCAGGACTGCCCGAGACATGAGAAAAACAGGCTCTGGGCACAAACCCTGCGGAAAACCTGCAGGGAGGGGAAGGCTTTCATGTTCCCTCCAGACTTTGCCTTCTGAAAAACAAATCTCTTTCCCTGTCATTTTATCTAGAGAACAGTATTCTTTGTTATGTTCCACGGATTTCTTTTTTTAAAAAAAGTTTTCATGATCAAGGTTTAGATCTTGTTTTAGAAGACAGAGTGCTATAAGGGGGGAAAAACAGAAAAATATCAGTTGAAAAGTGTCCGGAATTGCCTAGATTTTCCCCTGTCAATAGTGCATTCTGCTTTCAATACAATTGGAAAAAAAGTAGTGTGTTCCATAGCTCCTCAGAGATCTTTATTTTTTTCATTCCTGAACAAAAATGTGATTAAA
>NW_017731559.1:1686354-1691045 GCF_001890085.2 Hipposideros armiger
CCCCTCTTTGTTTTAGGCAATGTTAAAAAGAGATTGGGAATCTGGAGGGTAAAATGTCGGGTCCTTTTTTGAGCCCTTAGGACCCTCACGTTGGGGACTTCGGTCACTGTTCCACCTCTCACCTCTGCAGCGGGGCCAATGCACCCATCTCACTGTTGCTGTGGAGATTCGGGGAAAAGCGGGTCCTTGGGGGTTAGCTAATGTCCAAGGAAATTCACACGGGCACCCCCCAGCCACCCCGTACTTGCAAATACATATAAAGAAACACACAGTAGGAATTAGGGGCGCGGCAGGCTGTGTCTCCTTGTATCTCAGGCTTGGGGGCCTTCACAGCCTGGACTCTAACATAGCCAAAGGATTTATTTGTTAGCACACCTTTATTAGAAATCATCTCACTGAGATTTGAATTTAAAAAAGGAAACTTTGTTTTTAAGAGCAAACCTGAGAAACAGCTGGACTCAAAGGAAACCAAACATTTCTTTACAGAAATAGCTACTTACAAAGGAGCTTCTGCAAAACGCAGTCTATTTAAAAATTTGGCTGGGACTCACGTAAAAACCAAAAGAAAGGCATTCGAAGCCCTGGTCGGAGTTAAGCAGACTGTTGACTCCCGGCTCTCTTCTGGTTGTCCCACTCGATCGAACTCGGGTTAAATTTTTAAGCTCCTGGATCCAGCTCCAGTCGCCAGTCTCCGTTCCAGAGTTTTCTGCCTTCAGTCTTTCCGTAATGCCACCACACTGAAACTGGGAGCCGCCAGCAGTGATTGGGGGAGGCAGAGAGGAATGTAATAAAAATGACTAAATTGGATGAGAACGGTTTATGGACCTTCTCAGTAGCAATTGAAAATTCAGAAGTGTTTAGCAGCAATTTACAACGAAGAATTGGGAAAAAAGAATTATCGCCAACTTCCTCAATTCGGCTCCGTCCTCCCCCGCGCTGCCAGGCCCTGTCCCCTTCTCCCCCAGGACATACAGGTTCACAGCGCACAGTTATATTGAGAGGAAGCATATATTTAGCGACGAGGTCTCACAATCTTTTGAAACCATATTTTACAACACCCCTACCTATCCCTTCTGCGGAGGTTCCTCTCCCTTCCCCAACTGGAAAAACATAAAAACAAACTAACAAAAATAGCCCAAACGCTTTCAGGGGAGACTGACCTTTAGAAAATCATTTACTTCGATTTACCTGGGGAAAAAAAGTGTAAAAATCCATTCCCACAAAAGAACTCCTCCTGCCCTAGTTAAAATTCTCTCTCGCCAGCCTTCTGGGGTCACATCTGTCGGAAGAAGTCCCCTTTGTGAGAGAAAGGGAGCGAGACCTAATATCAGGGCTCCTGCTGCGGACAAACCTGTGGCCGCGCGAGTCGCTGATGACAGATCGGCGCTGATAACCCCGCGACGTTTATTTTCAGTCCCTTTGCCGGCTAAGGGCCGTATCAGTTTGTACACAGTTGTGATAACCATTTGGAGGGAGCGAAGAAGGGGTGTGTATGTGAGGGTGGGGGTGGGAAGCGGTATTTCGCGCTGGGTCCAGAGAAGGTGACCCCCCCCCCCTCGTTTCAGCGACTTAATCTGAGACTTACCTGAAGTTCTCCAGGAAAAGCTCAGAGCAAACGGGACACCCAAACTCGGAAAGCATCAGCGGGCGCGACTGGAGTGGAAGCCCTTTTCTATCCTGTGCACCTCAGGGAATAACCTAGTACACCATTTACTAACGTAAGTACTCCACCACCCCGAATTAAAAGTCCCAAAGGTTAGCTCAGGAGTGCGGACGTGAACTTCCCTAACCGCCCCAGGAATTTAGTATATTTCTAAAAAGCAGGGCAGAGATAGGGAGCTGAGCACTCGAGTTCCTTCTTTCCCACATCATAGGAGCCTCGACTCCGACGGCCACCACGACCTGAGCCCCAGGGTCTTGAGAAGAGGTCGGGGAAAGTTTAAGGTCGGTCACACACAAATACAGAGCAAAAAAGCTTATTTAATGTGGAGGTGGGAACGGCGAAGGCAGCAGAGCAAAGCATTTTTACCCCTCATTTTGGGGGCGCGTTGACCGGAGGCTGGCGCGTCCCATCCGCGGGGGTGGCAGCGCGCGGTTGTCCACAGCCAACTCCTCCCTTGCCAACACCCCCCACCACAAAACCCGTGAGTGCGTGTGTAAATTGGGGCGGAGGAAAGTGCTCCGCTGAAGGATGGGTGTGAGCTGCCTGCCAGGTCAGGCGTTCTGCCACCTCCGCCCCTCCCCCGGCGTCCCTGGGCTCAGCGCCCCCTGGATGCACTCGCCCCCATTCCCAGGACAGTGCTCGCAGCTCAGCTCACACTCGCAGCCTGAGCAGCGCTCATTGTCTGCCAGGGAGGCGCGCTCCCCTCCCCCCGCCGCCCGCTGTCCCCTCCCCACCCTCTTTTTTTCCCCTCCTCCTCCTCCTCCTCCTCTTCCTCCTCCTCTTCACCTCCAGCGCCCAGCTGCTCGCAGAGCGCAGTTCCGACCCACAGCCTGGCACCCTTCGGCGAGCGCTGTTTGTTTAGGGCTCGGTGAGTCCAATCAGGAGCGCAGGCTGCAGTTTTCCGGCAGAGCAGTAAGAGGCGCCTCCTCTCTCCTTTTTATTCACCAGCAACGCTGCGCAGACCCCGGACTCGCGCTCGCCTGCCGGCACCCTCGGCCTCTCTCCGCGCTCGGGAACACCCTCCGCCGCGGCCGTTCTCCATGCGCAGTGCCCACCCGAGGTTCGGCTGCTTCCTCTCTTGCTCTTGCTCCCCACTCTCCTTCCCTCTACCCCCCACCCGTCGCGTGCCCCTCGGCCTTTGCTCTCCGGCCCTCTGAAGGCCGCGGTCGGCTCCGAGGGTGTCTTCTTTCTCCACTCCCCGGTAGGCTGTAGCGGCCCCCAAGTTCCCCGGACACCGCAGACCAACTTCTGGTGTCTTTTCCTCTCCGAAGGGCTTATCTGCGCGCAGCCTTATCTCCGAGTTATCTCGGCGCAAAGGGGCGGGAGCCGCAGTCAGGCGGGNGTCACCGCGTTCTGACTGGGGTTCAAAAGAAGGTCTGCTCCCCACAACCAGAGATGTGGAGTAACACAGCCCTTCAGCAAAACCGCAGGGAGTGCGGGGCGGGCAGGTAGGGTGGTTTGACTTTGTAGTATTATTCAATATCAGGAAATGATCACAACGGGATGGTAATTTAGGCCCCACTGAGCTCAGTTTAGTTTTTCTGCAAAGCGCAGTGGGGCTGCTTTGGGAGCTCCGCTCCGGCCTGGAGTTCCCCGGCTCCTGAGACCCCAGTGCCTGGCACTACCAGGCCCCGGCAGCCTGGGGACCTGCACATTCCCCGTGCTGCGGCCCTAGGTCCCGCCGGGCCCCTCCGAGGTCTGGGCCGCTGAAGTGGTGATCTCAGGGTGTCAGGGCGCATCCAGGCCGAGGGGAGGGAGGCCGGCGCCGGGGTGGAATGTCTTTATCGGGATCCGAGAGCCACCGCTTCCCCTTCGCTTCTTTAAGCGATCACGGAAAGACACCTTTCGATCTTTTGTCAGACATCTTGGCCCTTAACAGCTAAATTTATTTGGTTTAAAGCGGCCTTGGGAGAAACAGGGAGGGAAAATCTTTCGTCGGTCATTGGGTGGCCTAGATAACAAGCTTTAAAAGAGAGAGGGGAGAAGAAAGTAAAAAGGTTAATGGATGAGGGGAGGGCTAGAAGGCGCCCAGCAAGGGGCTTTTACAGCAACCCTCCCCCGTTCGCCCCCTTATCGCGGTCCTAACTTACCCGCGGCGTATGAAGTACATTAAGTCACGTAAACAGCGCGAGGAGAGGAATGCCACCGCGGTGACCTTTCGTGCGCCGCCGCCGCTAGCCCACCTCCGCGCCGCGCTGGCGGCCGCGGGGGCGACCCGGGGCTGCGGCCGCCGCGCCCCGAACACTGGATTCCGGCCGCCCGGGGCCCGCGCGGGGCGCTGCGTGCTCCTCACCCGAAGTGACCCGCGGCGGGGCGAGGGGCCAGGGGATTGGGGCGCTCGCTAGGCTGTGCAGTGTTCGCGCTTCCGCCGCCATCACCTGACAATTCTAAAGGGTTATTTTTGGGTTTTCGAGAATTAAGAAACAAAACTAAACAACAACAACAAAACCCCCCAAGAAGCCACCGTCAGGATTCTGGGCGATGGCCTGCGTTGGACAGACAGTCGCTGAGTGGGGGTACACGCAGCCGCCTGGACGCGTCTAGTGGGCCGGGACGCTGGCGGGAATGGGGGCCGCCTAGGTAACCCCGTGTCCTTCGGGGAAAGCGGCCCCGACACAAAAAGAAATATGGTATAAGCGAGAAGGCCCCATAAATCTGGCTTAAAAAAAAAACCCACCTCTCCAGCTAAAACTATGTTTTAAGTCAGACGTTGTATTCTTTTTCTTTCTGAAAAGTCGCTGGAGCAGTCAGGAGCTTTGTCAAATGACAATATAATGGGCTTAAATTTGCGGCGGTAAAGGCGTATGGTGACGCGGTCCCCGGGGTCTCACTGCTCCTCCGGAAGCAGCGCCTGTCTTGGTCCCCAAACACCCTTTCCCGTTTGGCAGCAAAGCCCCCGCCCCCTGCCCAATTGGCTGCTGTTTTCTTGCTGAATTCGAATCGCGAATAGTGGTGTGCCTCGGCCCAAATAAATCAGCCCTGGGGACAGGCCGCGCCCCGGAGCCAGCCCCTCTTCGAGGGTGAGGAG
>NW_017731559.1:1697080-1738333 GCF_001890085.2 Hipposideros armiger
TGGCGGTCATGGGCGGCCGCGAGCACCAGTACAGCTCGCTGTCGGCCGCGCGGCCCCTGAACGGAACATACCACCACCATCACCACCACCACCCGAGCCCCTACGCTCCCTACGTGGGCGCGCCGTTGACGCCCGCCTGGCCCGCGGGACCCTTCGAGACGCCGGTGCTGCACAGCCTGCAGAGTCGCGCCGGAGGCCCGCTCCCAATGCCGCGGGGCCCCAGCGCAGGTAAGGGTCTCGCCGCATCGTGGGGTAAGGCTCGGAGGCTGTGGGACGCAAGTGGTTGTGAAGCAGCTGCTTGACTCGGGGCCCTGTTTTCAAGGCTTTCGCGTCGGGGTGCCCAGAGGTCGGCCTGGCGCCGGGCAGCAGTTTCCGACCTGTGCTTGGGCGACCCAGAGCCTGACAGCGTAGATGGGGTGCTTCTAGTTTGCGGATTGTCTCAGTTCCTTTCCGCGAAAGAGACAATGTTCGTATATACCTCAGTGCCTAGGAGAAGTTCGAGGGACGTGATGGAATAGTGAATGGGGTGGGCATTTGGGAAAAAATGAGCCCGGGAAGGAACCGACAGGACCTGAGTCCCACCGCAGACGCTATTTTGCTTGCTGGAGTGGGAGAGCCAGACTCCATTTGGGGGATAAGCTAAAGGAGAGTGTTGGGTGCTTGATTCACCCCCCCCCCCATGCACACACAGTCTCGACCGATTCACCTCTCCGAAGGTGAGAAGTAGTGTGTTTTAAAAGAGCTCCACAGTGGGAAAGGATCTAAGGACCTAGTTGGCGTTCCCGCCTCGCCTTCAGTGAGAGGGACACCTGAACTGGTCAGCTTTGTGACTATCCCGAGGGAAAGCTGGTGTGTGTGTGTGGTGGGGGTGGGGAGGGGGTGGGAGGGAGTGTGCTTTGACTTCACATCAGCTGGGCAGGGTGTCTGGGGCTGCTGTTGGGACCCAGCGATTCTGGAGCACACACATCTATCTATTCCTCTAGAGTTCAGCCCACCAAATTTTCAGTTTCCAATCCCACTCATAGTTTTATTCTAGTGTCTGGGGCAATTCGGGGTGAACTGGGAGAACATAATTGTCAAAATACCTGGAAACTCCCCCATTTTGAAATGTTTTGTTCTCCTTAAGCAGGGGAGGGTGTGAACTGTGTTTTCTGGCCTGATGAAAACATATTGGCTTCTTTCCTCAGCTGTAACAGCATTCTGTGTCTTTCTTGGTGTTTTCACGGGTCTCTCTTTATATTTAACCTGCATGATAACCTGACAGACTCCTAAGACAAAACTGTTTTTTGTTTTTGTTTTTTGGCTGTTGTTTGTTTGAGAGGAGCTGTGGGAGTCACAGAGGTGGCAATGACAAAGGAGGCGCATCAGCCTACAAGATGCTACCTGGTGCTCTCACACCCCAGGTCTGGGCAGTTTGTGGGAGCCTCAGCCCTCTATTTAGGGCCAAGTATTTTAGGGGCCCTAATTAGGTTGGATAAAGTGAGGCGTTGCTGGGTTCAAAAGACACGCTGGAAATTCTAGTGGCCTGAAAGTGAAGGATCTGATCTGAAAAGCACCCTCCCAGTGTTACTGGGAAGGGGAAACAAGCTCTTCCTCCATCCTCTCTAAGATTTTGGTTTCAAAATTCTCTCTTTTTGCCCCTACAAAGCTGTCTCTGGAGACCATCTTTAACCTCCTGTGTAGAGTGGGGGCGGGGGGCTCTGAGGGAGCAGAGAGCATTGTCACTCTCTGCGGCATAAGGACCCATGCCTGGCTCCCAAGAGCAGAGAGATGGGGACAGGAGGAATCTTCAAAGGATGGGAAGGGTGGTGACGGTTAGGGTGTGAGGCTTCTGCACTCTCAAAGGGTGTGTGAGTTGGGTAGGGGGCGGGCAGCTGCTGCCGGGGCAAGATCCAGAAGTTCTGCCTGTTTGGTGACACCGTAGCATCATCTCCATACTCCTTTCCCCTAGTCTTGAAACATTTCACAGGACTGAGAAAGAGAAGTAGTCCAAAAAACATAATTGGTGTCTTTCGTTCAATGTTTAAAGTAACTGGCTCTGTGGGAAAATGCTTTTAGAGACGGTAGGGTGCAATTGCAGGCAAGTTATTATTATTTTTTTCATTTTAAACATAGCATACCCTTTCATTAATTTTTTCACCTTCTGGATAGGACACTGAAAAATTAGAAAAATCTTCTGTATACCCAGAGTATGTGAAAAAGAAAAAGCAACCAAAAATCTGAAGGGGTTTGGGAACACACCCAGGCGTTTTTTGCATAGTCTTTTAAGAAAGCGGGAAGCTACTGAGTGAGAATAAACTAGTCTGAGGGTGGGGACAACAAATGACCCTCACTTTGCTTGTCCTCACAGGTGTGCTCATGCTAGAGAGACCTCAGCCCCCAACCCCTATTCAGCTTCCTAGCTAGATTTCCTGCTTCTCCACTTTGATTTTTTTAAACAAACCATTTTTGGAGGCACTCTTTAATCGATTTGGGCAAACAGCAGGGCTAAAACCTGAGTGCTGAGCTTTTTCAACCTGCCTGGTGCGGAGGCCCCTGGGAACCTGCTCCATACACACCTCTCCCTGGTTCTGGTGGTCAGTGTGTAGTGGAGATTCCCGGGGCGAGCTCTGGGCCCTCGCAAGCCCTTCAGTCCCTAGCCCAGTGCCCTCCTAAGCTCCTGCTGAACTATGTTCCATTCTCTGGGTCTTGGGAGGACATTCACTGGCCGAGTCCTTCTCCCCCGAGTCTCTCACTCCCCAGGGGCACACAAGGCAGCCATGTTAGGAGAGAGATGATAATTAGGGGAAAGCTGATGAGCTTCTGGCACCTTCAGATTTTCTAATTTTTATTAAAAGAAGTTTTTCTTACTTTAACCAGTAATAGAATTGTAGCTGCTGGGTGAGGGGTGGGGAGAGGTAGGGACAGGATGGGAGCTATAGATTTTATTAACTAAAAATAAGCAAACTTCATACATTTTATTTATCCAAAGTGGACTTTAAGTTTTGTCTTTGGGTTTTCAGATGACTAAAGAGATTTACCTGGAGAATTCACACTATCTTCTCCCGGGAGTCTTTATTGTTTCCAGCCTGGGGTGGGGGTGGGGGGAGGAGGCCTGGCATAGGGCTGGGTTCTCCAGGGAATGTCCCACTCCTCTATAGAGAGAGGCTCTGATAGGTAACATTTTAAAGTCAACAACAAAGACAAATACCTTGTTTAACTTCAGTGTCCTTGAAGTCCTGAGCATTTTACTGATTACTGTAGTCAATAGTGGCTTTTAGGGTGGAGAAGAATAAATCTTTGTGATATGTTATAAGTTGCAGTATCCCCATGACAACTTTGAACTGGTTATGTAGGGTGCTAGTTTCTTTTAAACTTATTTCTTGAGAAAGGAGACTTTTTTTATGGTAAATAGCAGTAATGGAATAAAGAGTATTTATGCCAAAGACACATTTAAATATCTTTACAACAAACAGTTAATAGTAGAAATAAGTGATAAACTGCACGGGAATGAGGAGTAGAAAGGCTTGATATTATGCATAATCGTCTCTAACGTGTAATGTTTATTTATTGATACTTAAAAATTGATTCAGAAATACTCCTTAAAGAAAGCCAAATTGGAACACTTAAATGTTCTGTAATATAAATAATCCTAAACAGAAGGAGACATTTATTTGAAAAGTCTATTTAAAAAGTACTTATTTAATTAATAACTACCTATCTCATTTTAGATAATCATATTTAACTGATATGGGGGAAATAATAACTGTTACAGGCATTTACTCTTATTAACAGGTTTAGGTTAGTTGAGAACTCCAAAAACTAATCAAATAGCAAAATAAACACAATTTAGAAAGATTGCATAAATTGAAATTTTAGTGTGGGACAGTAGGAAAGTTTTATTTAGCACTGGGGTGGTCTTAGTAATTTTCCGAATCAATAAAATATCAACCGTTGGTAGAAATTTTTCAGATAGAAGCAACCCCATGAAAATCAGAATATTTTAGTCTTTCATCCTTGTTGCATGAAAATAATACATTTGTCTCTGTGCCTATTAATGAATGTTAGTGCATTATTTTCCCTGAGGAGACCTGAGCCGTTTTTCTAATTAATTGATACAAATGCCCAAGAACAGTATTTCTCATTTAAACGTGTCTATTTTTTTTATTGGGGAAAATGAAGGGTAGCAGGTATAGTAAATACTTTTTAAATAAAAAGAAAGATAAAAGAAATAAGGCAGCCTCAGTGTGTCCTAGGATATTAGTGGGCTGGAGCGGGGGTCAGTGATCAGTGTTAATATTGTACGGCTTGCTCAGATTTGGCAAATGGCAATACTGTAATTATGATGGATTCAGTTGAAAAGCTTGGGAACAGCAAGAAAGAAGGGGTCAGGGGACCCAAATCGACCTCTCCCTCAGCTCATCTCCACCCTGAGGTCCTTGGTAGTAAAAGGCAAATGATTCGGGTTAGGCTTTCAAAACTGTCTCGTACTTTCCTGGGTTTTTACTGGGCGCGCCTAGGGGTGCAAAGAATGGTCAGTGGATCGATAGGGACATCACCAGCCAGCTTCCTCTTGGCTGCCGAGCAGAAAGATCCTTGAGGAAGGGCGCGGGCGGGAAGCTGGCAGCGTGTCGCCAGCACTGTGACTGGGGGGGTACCAGGGGTCTTCGCGGGGGGGAGCCTCGGGAGGGGCGGGCGCGGTGCTGCCTCACCGGGCCTTTCGTCCCCGCTCTCACCGCAGACCTGCTGGAGGACCTGCCCCCAGAGAGTCGCGAGTGCGTGAACTGCGGCTCCATCCAGACGCCGCTCTGGCGGCGGGACGGCACCGGCCATTACTTGTGCAACGCCTGCGGCCTCTACAGCAAGATGAACGGCCTCAGCCGGCCCCTCATCAAGCCGCAGAAGCGCGTGGTAAGTGCGAGCGCCACGCTCCCCTGCAGCCGGTCCCCTGGGCAGCCCTGCTCCCGCGCTGCCCCGCCCAGCCCGCGGGGTCCCGGAGCCCCCGAGGAGACAGGTGCCCGGGGCCGCCTGGGTCTGACCCGAGCTCAGGGACCAAGCTGTCCCCTTCATTCCCCATTCGCTGGCGCCCGACTGGAGGTCTCGGGAACGAAAACAGCCTTTTCCCACACTTAAGGCAGGGAATGGCATCCTTAAATGAAAGAGGTAGAAAAAAGAAAGGTGTAGTGTGCTACCATCTTTTTGAAGTACAAAAATCTATATCTACATATCTCTATGTGTACTTGTAAATGCACCGAAATAATTCTGGAAGGAAACACAAGAAATTAGTAATGATGGAACCCCTGGGGAGAAAGACTGAGTATACCCACACAGGTCAGGTGGAGGAAGATTTTTTTTTCACTATGGTACTCTCTAGTCTGGTTTAGATTTTATTCTTGAAAAACTATGTTTGTTTACGATACTCTCCCACCCCCCACCCCCACCCCATAGAACGTGACAACAAACACACTCCTTTTCTCCCCACAGCCTGGTTTGGGGTTCCTTTGATTCTGTTCCTTCTACCTCTGGGTCCCTTCTACCTTTTCTTCTTGGGAGTGAGACAGGTTTTAGCCCCAAATTCCATCCATCTTTTGGATTGCCCTTGACTCTGGTGAAAATTTACTTACTCCAACCTTTGCTATTTTGAAATCTGGCTCTTTAGAGAGCTACATAGAACTTGAGAACAAAAAATGCAGTCTCTGTGTTCTTAAGTTGAGGATTTTCACCAATATGAACACATTTTGCTATGTTTTAAAGCATGCGAATTCTGATTTTCTTCAGGGATTAACCTCTTATTGTCTGTGTGTGTGTGTGTGTGTGTGTGTGTGTGTGTTTAGGAGAGGGTATTTACTGCTGTAGTGATTAGAGAAAATAAATTAAAGCTTTCACAAGCCCCACTGTAAGACCTAACATTTGTTTAGCCAAGCACCCCTATTCTAATACCTTTTAAAGTAAAATATTTTACAGTTAGATGCCAGACATCTTAAGTATCTAAGTAGTTTATTTAATTGTTATACTCTAATTAGCAGGAGCAAATGCTACACATGTTGTTTCTGTTAAATAGATTAGAGTGAAATTGCATCACAATGTAAGTCTGACACCTTAAGGAGAAGCAATTAGTTTTATGGTTGTTTTGTTTTTAATGCATTTAAAAGAAAGCGGCCAAGGTTAATTTAATGAGTGTATGTGCCTTAAACTTGTTACAACCGCCCACAACTTAAAATTTTCTTCAAAGGCCATCCTTAACTTCAGTGTCTGACTCCCTGTGGTTTTCATTTTTCTTACATGCATATTAAAAAAAAGAAAATAGTGGCCAGAAAATATTCCAAGGAAATTCCTTGTTCTCATATATATTAGCCAATGTATTCACAATGAAACTGATTATTATTATTTATTTATTTGTAAAGGCACATTGAACTCAGTACTAGCTGAGGTCGCAAAGGTAATTTTTTTCTATAGATCGAGTGAAAAATGGGTAGGATAGTAGCCATTTAGTTTCTAGTTGCATTATAAATTTGATCTAGTAACATCCATATTTAGATAGCGCCATTTGTTTGGTGCCCTTACCAGTAAAAATAACTTCCCAGAAAAACAATTTTTAACATCTCTAAATCGGTTAGTTTTCCTTCTGTGTGGCAGGTGTCTTGGCAGTAACCAAGGTCAGCCAATGTGCTTTGTAAATGGGTTATAAATGATACCAATTGCAGGGTGTGTCTATCAATTAGTTCTCCTTGTGGGCTTCTTATTTATGGTTTTGATGGATCTACCTTAGTTATCAGAAGTAGAATGTTGAACCCAAGTTTGTTTAGCTAGCAGTACAGAACCAATCATTGTGAATTTGAACTTGTAATACATTGCAAAATAAGAGATTTATGGTGTAACTTGAATTCCTTGTCAGTGATGAACATAACTGAGATCACTTGTTACAAGGAACTTTTATAACCCATTCACCTTCATTTCACATGTTTATGAGGACTGGCTTCACTTATGATCTGCAGTTGACAGTCATAAAGGTCTTTGTTATAATGGCAAATTCTGATAATAAGTTTGCTTCACATTGGCTCCAAATTCCACTGGAAACTGTCATAAATGACCTTTTTATAAAATGAACCTTCCTGTCCCTAGTTGACTGATTTCACATTTACGAAGAGAAAGGAGTGCTCTCCTAAGAAATTTTCTTTTAACTCTAAAGAAAGAAAAGGAAAAAAGCCCTGATATGTAAGATTTTATGTGTTTTCATCATTTTAGCAAAGTAATTCCCCAAATAGTTCTCCTGTTAGCCGAGCATATTCATTTCAACCAAAAGTCAAATTGATTTTTCTTAGCACCAACTTCTTAAAATGTTTTAGTGCTAAGAGGCTTAGCAGTGTCTCTGTTTTTATAACTTGTCTGTAAAGAGTAATGCTAAAGTAATATAACAGGATGTGAACTGTAAATGCAAAATTGAATCTTTTAAATTTGCCAGCAGAGGATTTGGAAATCTTTGTCCTTTAAGCTGTAACTATTCAATACATGCTCAATCTTTATTATTCTTGTACGTTCTTTACAAATTCTTTTAAATTAATCAGTGTAGCTCACTTCCCAAATTCTGTAACTTTCAGCTTGCTTTGGTTTCTGGATGTCCCCCACAGCTTTTTTACTGAAGTCATGGCACCATTTTTTTGAGTTGCCTATCTAGGTAATTTAAAAACAAATTTAGATCTTTGCCATTCATGGGAGGAATTATACTGAGTTAAGTTTTCATTCTTTATAATTCACACAATAATTTAGAGGAAATAAATTCCTTTTAAGAATGTTGTGGGCATAGGGAGCATGGAAACCAGAATGTCGGTGCTAGAGGGTTGACGTTTTGTGATAATGCCATCTAACCCTTTGTGTGAACAAAAGTTAATTACTGTACTGGCAGAATAAATAAAATATATTATTATCATAGTAGATAAGACAATGCCAGCATTAAAACAGTGCCATAACATTTGATCATCCTTTGTAAAATGGATAATACAAAAATTCAGCATTTGATCATGATGGTAATTATGGAATGTATTAAAAATATTTTCTGATGAAAATTTTGTACATTTTCCAAAATCCATTTCTATTTATATATATATATACACATATGCCCTTCTAAAGTTTCTGGTTTATTCCGCTTCATGTAGCTGAGAAATAGACCTGATCAACACATTGGCAGGCAGTTGTGATTGTGTTTCATGACTCGTATATCTCAGACCTGACAACAGTGAGTGCAGCTATTAGTCAACATTGTGACTGCTTCCCGGTTATTCTAGGAGTAGAATCTACACGAATACGCTGGAGCACATTCGTTGTATGTTTGGGATTGAGCACACGATGTAAAACTCAAGTTTCTTGGTCCAGTAAGGTCAACCTAATTACACTTCAAATTTGTTTTTCTCAAGGGACGTCTTGTTTATAATAACTAGGTCCATGTTTGTTGATGACAGAGATACAATACATTGATGTGTGTAGCATATACATAAAAATCGCTTCTAACTGTGCATTTTCTTGTGCTGCTTTGTAGCCTTCCTCCCGGCGGCTTGGATTGTCCTGTGCCAACTGCCACACCACAACCACCACTTTGTGGCGCAGAAACGCTGAGGGCGAGCCTGTGTGCAATGCGTGTGGACTCTACATGAAACTCCATGGGGTGTGCCATATATTCTGCTCATGTGTAGACGCCTTTCGTAGAGTTTGTACATAGTTTCAGTCAAGAAAAAAACCAGCAATGGAGAGGGGATGAAAGTGAAAAATCTGATTTTCTATATGCCTGCTATTGAATCTAGGAAGATATTAATTATATTAAGCTGTTATGTTATGTACCAATACCAGTAAGAAACAAAAAATGATGGGAATTAAAATGTCACACACGTCCATTGTAAGACATTCTAATTTTAGAAATATTAAAATGTGGAAAATGTGGTTTTAGAATTTAACATGGTAGTAATCCTTTTTTATTTTAAAAACTGCACAAAGAAAAAGCATGGAACCAACTAGAAATGCACAATAACTGTTTTATATCTTAACTTAAAAAATTTCGATACAATCAAATTTATACACAGGAGTAATAATGTATTTGATAGTTATAAGTTACAGTTAATGTATTTGATAGTTATAAGTTACAGTTAGAAAGATTCTATACTTCATTTTAAGGCTAGCACAAAATATAAACATGTCAATTGTAAAAAGGAAAATAACTTTGTATATATAGAAGAAAGAGAATACATGATCTCTTTGAAATAAAAATATGTATTCAATGGTTTTACATTGTAATTGAAGTTGTTAAAACAATAAATATTAATTGAAGGAGTAATTTCTCCCCAGTAAGTCAGCCCATTTTCCCTGAAGGAACCTCTGCATTTGACGGGGAAAGTGTAGTCTTTGTGTAGTTGGAATCTATTCCGTGTATGTAAAAATTGGGTAGAGATTTAGGCAATATTCTTTTAAATGAAGGCTTTCAGTACTGATGTTGGGTCTTTAGTTAAAGTTTGCTTTTTCTTCAATATATTTATTAAACGTATGGCCTATGTGAAACTTTTTTAGGTGCCTCGACCGCTTGCTATGAAAAAAGAGGGAATTCAAACCAGGAAACGAAAACCTAAGAATATAAATAAGTCAAAGGCTTGCTCTGGTAAATATAATAAAATGCTATTTGATTGTAAAGTATTTACCAGCTTCAACAGTAGAGTATATGTATATTTATGAGGTTAATTTTGACTGTTGCAGGTAATAGCAATAATTCTGTTCCTATGACTCCAACTTCCACTTCTTCTAACTCAGATGATTGCAGCAAAAATACTTCCCCTACAACACAACCGACAGCCTCAGGGGTAAGTGTTAAAACACTATAGACTCTTTCTAAACTAGTGGCTAGCTCTCTAGTATATTATCGCAAATTTTATCTTATCTGGCACTACAATAATCTAAACTAACAGTTCAGTTTAGTTAGCTGATACCTAAGAATAGTTTTTAGAGGAAATTACATTTAAATGTCAACAAAATGACAAACTTAAGTACTTTACAAACCTCTTAATTAAGATCTGTATCATATTTTTATGGTTAAATTAACCCAAGTAAAAGCAAGAAGTTTTGGTTTGAAGTGCTTTAAATTGTTTTATTTCCAGGTTTTTATCTGAGTTGATATATATATTTCTAATGTAGATCAGAAAAACTACCAGCTCAGTGGTTTCATATATCTCAGAGCCCATGACATTTAAATTGCTTTTGCTTATGTCAAGTCCAACATTTTTTCTTTTTCCTTTCCCTTTCCCTTCCTTTCTCCCTGCTTTCCTCCCTCCCTCCCTCCCCTCCTTCCCTCCCTCTTCTCCTTCCTTCCTTCCTTCCTATTTAAAAATTGTCTGTCCAGAGCACAGCTCATCATAATGTGCCATGTGCTACTGTTTTCACTGATCTTCCTTCACCCAACTGTCCTCTTGCTGGAAGGCCTTGCCTTCTTCAAATGCCCCTTAGTTACCGTGCCCGGGCGTCTTTCAGCCTTGTGACAAAACTGAGCGATTCGGTTTGTGAGCGAGGGTCTTTGGGAAGATTACAGAATTAGTTTCCATAGTGCTGTGATTGAAACTCCGTGTTTCTCAAGTGAAGACCATTTTCCCACCCTAGTGTTTCCCAAATTTATCTGGAATGCTCTTTTAAAAATGACCGGGTTTCACCAAGATCTAGGGTGGGGCCCGGGCAGCCAGACTTTAGGATTATACCGAGACTAGTTTAGGAAGAAACACCAGCATTAAAATCCCTATTTACTTAGCAATTCTTTTCTACATTTTGTTCTGCCCTATTTGGGGTACTTTGAAATACTACAGATTCTTGGGCCCCACCCTGGATTTTCTGAGTCAGAGTCTCTGAGGGTGGGGCTTGGAAATTTAAGTTTTTAAATAAGCACCCCAGGTGAAATTGAAACCGCTGCCCTCAAGGTGTCTTCCAGATAGGGTTTGGGAACCACAGAGCTGGTTTCTTTTCCTCGTATTTTTATTGTCTTAAACAAACAAATTAGACATTTCAAACAATTTTAAACGGTGCTGAAAATAGTATTTCTTTCTTTTTTGTCCTCCAATCCAAATTCTTTTGGGCTTTTTCTTTAATGAAACAAGAAGTGTGATCAGAGTTTCACAAGGGAAAAAAAAGCCTTTCAGTCATTTTTGTTTGTTGCAAACATAGTTAAAGAATCTTTCTATCCTTTATAAAGGTAGACTCTGGTGTACAATGTTTTTACGGGAGAGTTAAATGTAATTTTAAGGTCTACAGTGGTAGATAGAAGAGTCCCTTGTGGGGAAATGAGATCAAAATTATTTTAAAATAGTTTTGATTATGCACTAAGTCCTCAGAAGCAATTACGTAGCTAAACAAGGCAAGACAATGTTCTGGTTTCCCAAAACCTTGAGGGAGCAGCCAGGTTTTTGGCCTCAATGTCTGTCTTTTTTAGCTGAAATGAGGATTGCTGCCAGCTCCAAGTCACTTTTGTTGGTGATATAGTCCAATTTAAGCATGGCGAAAGCCAAATTTGAATGATAAATGGCACAGAAATAGAGATATTTGCCCAACAATGGTCTTTGGGGACTTGGAACCTTAATGGATGGAATCCATTTTGCTCTTGTGGTTTTTGTGATGTAAAGTTTTAAAATTGGCTCTTCGCAACTCCAATCAGTTGCCCTCCCAGGAGTGGAGCAGTGAAAAGGCAGTGACAGGTTTTGGCCTGGGAGTTCTGGCTGCTTTGGTGTTCCGGCATCTCCCACCTGGGACCCAGCATGCCAGAGGTGACTTGCGGGCCAGTACTCTTTGGAGGAACACACATTTTCCTACTGGAGGCCAGGAGGCAAAGCAGCGGGATTTTAGAGATTGGGGGAATCTGAGAGCAGTTCTAGACAAGGTCTTCTGTTGCAAGCTGCCTCCCCTCCCGTAGCCTGGGCAGCCCCCATTGATCCGGCTGTGAGCTACAGGCGGCCTCAGAAATGCTTCTGGACAGCTTTCCCAGGGGTGGGAGGGGTTTGGGGGAGGTGTGGGGATGTGTGTGGGGTGGATTGCCCACCCTCCTCCCCTCCCCCCAGGGATCCACTCCTGGCTCCTCAGGCACTGGTCTGGCACCAGGGTTGCGGAATTTTCTCCAGATGGTGAGCCCATCACGATGTCTCCATCAGCCTTTCGCTACCTGAGGTACCTGTTGTGGGGAACTAGGCCTGCTTGGCAGAAGCCAATCTGGACAATTTGGAAACTTCCCCCTCCAGGAATAATTGTAGACTCCAGTGGTTCTTCCAGGTCACTACCAAGGAGTGCCAGTGTGTGCGTTTAGGTCTCTTAGCACTTTTCAGAGCCTCCTCTGGGTGGACTGGGTCCTTGTACAAGTGGCCAGCATGGCAGCTGAGGAGCTGTGAAGAGCATGTTGGAGGTGTTATCTGTGAGCAGCTGGCAGAAGCATTTGTGAAAGGTGGCTGTGTTGACCACGATGTGTCATTTTGCCATTTTGGTCATGGTTTATGGCGTTGGAGGGCAGTTGGTATTGGGACTGACTGCTTATATGATTTTGTGAAGAGCTATTGGTGAGGAAAATGTTATATCCATATAGCAAGGTTGTGTCTGGTACATAGTACACTGCACCTCCCATGGCTTAGCGTTTAAGCCTCCTATGATGGGCCCATCCCACTGATCTCCAGTGACACCTGTGGTGGAAATTAGGGGTATCCTAGTTTAATTGGGATAACCGAACTTTAAAACAAAGGGCAATCTTAGGCACACTCCCCATGGAAGACAGGAACCGGGGGCCACAATTTCATGTTTTCCTATTTAGAGATTAAGTGGCAACATAACTGCTCCACCTTGTGACTTACAGCAAGGAAGTTGCAGAAGTATTATCAAACTTGCCATTTTAATTCCCCCCCCCCCTCCTCCCCAGGAATCAGTTCTAGATCACTGGTAGGCATTCCCAGCAGGCTTCTTTTCAGCCCTGGTGTTCCTACCCTGTGCTGCCTGTGGGCGTGTTCAGGAGGTGGCACCGGGTCCCCAGCACGGCCTAGTTCCTGAGCCAGCCTGGCAGGAGCTGAGTATACTGGAGGGAGGCCCTCCTAGTGCTGTGTGTGTGTGTGTGTGTGTGTGAGGGGCTCCAGAGTTCCCTCCCCAGCAGGATGGAGGTGTGGGCAGGATTCCTAGCAACAGCATTCAACATTCTTCCAGGACAAGTGTCCAAGTGCCACGAAAATCAATTTGCACTGCTCTGAAGCCTCAGTTCTTTAAGGTTTTTGCATGTCTTAGCTTTATGTACTTGTTGCTACATTGTGTTTTAGCTAGACTTCTGTCTGGGAAAAAAGGAGCCATTCCTTCTGATGGACATCAGGTCGCTGACTCAGCTATCTTATGACTCAGTTTCTCTTTTTTTATAAGCTGTGCGTGTGTGGTGTGTGGATGTTGGAGGTAGAGAAGGCAGTTTGTTTCCTGTGAAAGATCAGGAAAACCCACTGCCATGCAGCCCAGGCTTAAAATAGCCCATGTCTTGTTCCTTTGGTGTTCTTTGTTAAGAAGTGTGTTAAACTTAATTTTTGATAGACTGTTGATTTTTTTTTTTGTGACTTGAATTTAAAGATAAATTTCCCCCAAATAGTCTTCCATTCTGTCTAAAATTTTCTTATACATGTAGATTTACTGAAAAATGTATACTTAGTTGACCTAAATAGACATCAGATTTTCTTTGGCATTTATATTCTCTGCGGAGTGTAAGAATATTTAAATGTTTCATTGAATTCCATTTATTGACTGAGTTATGTCTTACAGGGTTTTGTTTTTTGTTGTTTTTGCTATTGTTAGTTAGGAGGGAGATATAGTAACATGGTCTATTTCAGCAATTCCTAAATAAGATTTAGTAGTTTATAAATATTCCTATTCTTATGACTTGTAACTAAACATTTGTAAAACTGGAGGATACTTTGTGTGTGTGTGTGTGTGTGTGTGTGTGTGTATGTATGTGTGTAATGTATATATATATGTAATATGTGTACATATAACATATATTTATAAACTTTATAGTTCAATCCCCAAGTTTTATTAGTTAAAAGGTAATTTTTAATTTCCTTGGAAACAGGAAAGATTAATTTGAGGACAAAATAAACAATAAGACTTAAAGTCTGAGGATAAATTGCTGAGCATATTTTGCCTGTCTAAAAACAGTTCTATAAATAATTATTAAAAAATTAAAATTTACTTACGTTTGTATTAAAACTACAAATATAATGTTGAAGTCATTAAACATAGAATGTTGAAATAAATGGAGATGAACTATATATGACTAGCCCTTGCCTTTACAGCCATTGTTCCATTTAAGAAGCACTGTGCTATGGGAGGCTCTGTTTACAACGGAGTAAAACAAGGCCCCTGACCTCAAGTTGTTCATAAGGTGGTAGGGGCGGGTATAGACAGAATTTACTGCTGGTTAGATTTGGAAGTGCTTTAAATGAGCGACAAAGTACAGTAGGAGGTGAAAGATGGGAATGGTAGCTTCTGACTACAGAGTTGGAAATGGCTTCACAGAGGACAGGAAGTTTGAATTAGTTGGGTGGGACTTTTGCAGGGGAAACACAATGGGATAGAGGTCTCCAGGAGGAAGAGGAGCATAGTATCTGTGGCACTTCAGGGACATAGTTTTTGGAGTTCGTAAGTATGACTGAAGTGTGCAGGGTGTAAGATGCCAAAGGCAGGCGGTGAGGCTGGTAAAATATGTGGAAGGTAGACCTTTGAAACAATTTCAAATTAATACCAAGTCAGCCTTAAGCAGGGCCCAAACTGCATTCATTGCTAAATGATGGACTTTCTCTAACCTCACCCTCACTGCAGTGACAAATGTGTTGCTTTCTCTATGCTAGAGTCCAACAATTAAAACATTGTTAGCTGGGAGTATTTTGATAATTGATGTAAACAAATGCTAGCTTGCTCCTACTTGTACATTTTATAAGCAGGGTTTCTCCTCATAATTAGTGGGGGGAGAAAAAAAATCTTTCCTTGGAGCTGGTGACATACACTGACCTTACGGCTTATAATTAGTTTCTCAGTCCCCAGGGCTGCTCAGGGAAAGAAGGTTTGGGGTGGCTGCCTGGTGACTCTTCTAAATGGAAGCATATTACGCATGGTATGTTAGTGATAGGAAAAAAGTTTCCTCACCTTTGTGGTTCCTTGTTGGTGACAAACTTCCACAGAGAGAGGCAGACATCTTTAGACGGAGACAAGGACCTCACCTCAGGCTCCTCACTGGCTGGTTCTGTATCTTTGGGTGAACCTTGCCCACTGTGTGGTCACTTACTCATGTCTCATTTATTCTTCTGGGATGCTGTGTTCCGAACTAGACCTGTTTTCTTATTGTAGTCACCCCTCGATAATAACATTATTCAATGATCTTGTCAGAAGATGTACTTCTGAGCTGCATGGTGCTAACTCTTGTGCTAGAAGTGCTTTGAAAGAGTTAATGCCTGTCCTTAAGTGCTTGTAGCTGACAGGCGGTGATTTAGAGACTGACAGTTGTTGGGTATCTGGATGTCTTTATAAGGCCTTCTGAAGGAAGGTTAGGTACTTTGCAGGTTAATATTTAATATTATTTTTATAGATTTTATTTTATGTATTAATATTTGCATTCTTTCTTGAAAATTAGAAAATACCACATTAGTCATGTGGCTTACTTTTTTATTAGCAAATGTATACTCCAATGTCCCTTTCTCTAAGCAATCTAATCACTTTAAATTGACTAAATAGTTTCTTATTACTAACTATTCCTATAATAGTTAAATAGCTAAGAGGTACACCCATAAAGGACTTACATACTGTATGAGTTGCTTTCACTTAGAGGAACTTGACTATGTAGAAAGGATATAATTCAAGAGGCTGCTGAAATAGGGACAAAAAAACTAGTGCTGAGCTCCTAACTTGACTATTCCACAAGAGCCTTTAGAGTACTTGAAAGCCAGACATTAGTGGATTAGTCTTGCGTTTTATCATCATACTCTTGCTTTTGAGTTTTCTCCCTTTCTCATTTATAAGATAGTGGACATAAGAAGGCAGGAAACGATTATAGCTTCTGTCAATACCTTCTGTGCCCAGTGTTTTATGTACATTTTCTCTTTTATTCCTAATTATTACTCTACTAAGAACAAGTTTTTATTACCATTTTTCATTTGAGGGAGCTCAAAAGGTAAGTAATACGCCCAAGGTTATGTATCAAATTAAGAGGGCATGACTTGGACTTGGACCCAGGTCTGGCAGATGCAGAGTCAATATTGTCATCACTACGGCATGCTAGATTAATGTGCGATAGTATATGTGATGTTGAAATCTTTACAGAGAGACGGGATAACATGTTCTTAATGAAATCCGACTCATTTTGATTAGTAATGTTCAGCGTTAAATATTGTCCCACTGAAACAGGTGGGAAAATAGCACCAGAAAAGTGATTTGCCCGTGACCAAATATATAAGGCACATTGTACAAATTTCCTTATTAATATTATACTTACTGATAAAATGTATTGTAGTACTAAGACTATGCTAGTTGGGTAATAGAAAAAAATAGGTAGTAAAATTTACTGTTGTACCTAATGTGATTATTAAACGTTTCTCTTAAAATATTAAATATAAGATTGCAGTACCAGAATACTTCTAATGGTATAGTTTAAATTCATACACAGTGAGTACTTAGTTGGAACTTTTCAGAATGTTTAAATTGCCTGTAATTTTTTTAAATCATTGAAAAAAGCATTTTTTAATAGGCAAGTGTCCATTTTTTCCCCAGAGTTTAGAGTTCAAGATACTTTTTTCTAAATGAATTAAAAGAGTTAAAAAGTCATTAATCTCCCACAAGTGTCTGAGAGTTGCGGTTACGTCTTATTATTGCCTCGTTTATAAACCAGGGCCCAGAGTGACTCCATAAGGTCACAAAACAAGCCCGTGTTGAAGCCGGGACTGGAACCGACGTCTCCTGCCTCCCAGTCCAGGACTGTTACCACTCCCAGGAGTTGACCAATCATCGTAGTTATTAATATCCTACTTGCCACTTGCTACAAGCCATGAACATAAATATTTTGCTGGCATTTTATCTTCAAGTTCCCCATGTGCCAGGCTCCCTTTCTTTCTTCTTTCACAGCCCCTTCTAATAACTCACGTTCCTGTCTGACCACATTGGCCTTCACTGTGAAAGTCACACGGCACCCTGGCAGGGAACGTTGAAGCATGTGGAGTTTGCATACTTTCCTTTTGATCTCAAGGCCTTTTCTAGACTTCTCTCTTTTTTTTTTTTCTTGTGTGTGTGTGCGCGCGTGTATGTGTCATGGGGAGGAAGGTAAGAATGAGTAGTTAGAAATACATGGTACTACCTTAATATCCAATGGCTTTGTATGTATATTAGGAAACGGTAAAACTGTTTTGCTTTTTATATAGTTCCTAATATATATGCCCACCCAATTTATCACACGATTGTGGTTTATTTAATAAATGACTCGTTATCACAATCTGAAAACCAGAATACTAGGTAAAAAATAAGTGAGGGAAGAATGTCATTCACCTATTCATATAGCCTCAGGTTAGAAGGCTTCATGTCAGAACACAAATTTTCTTGGTAGATTACAGATTCTTTGCAGTTTTTCCCCCTGCGTCTAAGAATATACAAAATTGTCACAAAACTTGAAATAATGTTACGGGAAAACATGGCTAAATTTAAGAAATCTGGCTTAGAATGCTCTGAAATGTTATTGCTAAATGAATCTTCGAAGAAAATGAATTCCTTTACTGGAACAAAAGTAATTTATTATGCATTTCATGGGTGTCTGCCAAAAGAGTTACTAGAATATGAAGAACTAATGGATATGAATTAAATATACTCTGTTAGCTCTGTTTCATGTTTGGACCTACCTGTTAATTTTCTCTGAAATTTTAATAATTTTAAAAAGCATTTCCAAAGACAGGTGTTGGCATATATGATAATTCATAATTCTGCTACTTATCACACCAGGCCCAGCACTCAGAATTTGTGAGACTGAGCACAAAGAGATTATTTTATTGACCTCAGATTTTAAGAAAGATTTGAACATATAAACAAAAAGTATTGATTTTGATGTCCTGTTGGGAGTCTTGTGAGTAACCAATTCCAAGTCAATATCTGATGATGTTTAAATGCTGCTTTACGTAGTCTATTGGCCCCTTTTGGTAGTTGTTAGCATCCGTGGTTTCTATCATCAGAGCTGGGGCACCCGCTCCAGGATCATTTTTATCTTATTAAGCACAAATACTTTTAATTTAAAGCTCTCATTAAGTTTAGTTGCTTGATTGATGGGGTAGCCTGGATATGGTCTGAAGTTTATTCTGGGGGTTCACAGATTAGCAGCTGGAAGGAAACAGATTCAGGCAGCCAGGCGCTTAGCTGCTGCTCTGTGTGTGACTGTAGTAAGCTGCCAAGGTTTTGTAAAGCCTATTTCTCTCCTACTAAAGGGGAAAAGTAATTCCTACCATCTGGCCTTTAGGAGTATGGTGTAGCATAAGTGGGAGATGCCTGCAGACCTCTTTGAAGCTCCAGAAGAATAGCACTCTTTAAATTTAATCTTGGGAGTTAATAGTGATGTGCTTTATTTGCATGGCATTTTTTTTTTCATTGCAAGACATTAGAAATAAATCCTTACTTTCCTAATGGGGGGAATTTAGAGATGTAGAGCTATTGTATTAACAAAGTAACCATTTTTTAAAAATACTGCTTTTATTTGATAGGAACAATTTTTCATTCCTTCTGATACTTAGTATTTTCACAGTGCTTTCTTGTAAATGCTGCTTGATCCTTGGACCATGGTATGCTTTCTCTAATTGAGATGGTGAGATTAAGATGCTCGTCCAATCCCTTGAAAAGCCAGATCATAATTCACTGGGTTTTAAATCTTGCCTCAGGATCCTTTGCCACTTAATTTGAAGTCTAGAATAGTCATTCATTTTGATTAATTTCAAAAGAAAAACTTTATCTTTAGCATGTTGTGACTTCAAGTTGTAGAATAACCCCCCTCCACCGTGCAATTTATATTTGTACATCGGTATTTTACGGACAATCCCAGAATACTTATAAACGTTGGGCCATGCCTTTCTTTACCACAACATGCTTGGTGTTTGAGTGTATACAAATGTGTAAAACAATTTGCTTCTCTGACCAGAATAGATTGTGTAGATAGAATTGTTCTCTCCTTGAAAACGCAGCATCCTGGGGTATGCATATAACCTAGTTTACTCAGACCCAAGAGAGGCAAGAGAGGTCAAGGGGGAAGCCAACAATCTCTTCAGTAAGGAATTTGTTTGTTAAATTACAACAAAATAACTATTTTGCTAAAAACTGAGTTAGGACATCCGCTGAGGTGACCATGACTCTCCCTTCTGGTGAGAGAAGGCGCTCGTCTCTTCTTGCTTTGTTTGCGCTGTTATGGGAGAGTGAGAGGGTTTCGTTGTGATTAACGATTTTCACATGTCTGGGTAGAGATAGAACCTTTGGGTGTTTGTGTGTCTTCCTTGTATGGCCTCCTAAATTATTATTGAATCACTTTTATGTCTGGTTCTGTTACCTCCATCCAAACTGAAATGAGCATTTTTAGGTTGGAAATTTAGATTTATCTGAAAGCGTTTCTCTTTTGTTGGAGCTTATGTGTAGTTTTACTTTTGAGGAAGGCAGCTGTGAAGCACTGCAAGAGTCTAACCTAAGAGGTTACAAAAGCAGAGAAGAGCTCTTTGGCAGTGAGGGACGGCTGGCTTCCTCTCACACAAGAAAAAGCCGTAACCACAAACTTTCTTAGATGTGTAGGAAGGACAGATCAGAGGCCATGGAAGCCGCCAGTCTGACTTTGAGCTAAGATGGTAAGTATGATCATCATCAAAGTCTTATGCTCTGGAAATGATCACACACTCATCCTCAACCTGCCTGGGGTGCAGTGTTTTGTTTCTTCAGATCGAGCCTGCATTAAGAGGGATTATAGTATGGAGAACTGAGTATATCCCAGTCGACTTCCTTTTTTGGTTTTCTTCCTTAAAAATGAAATGTATGTTTATAATTCACAAGCCAGAGAACCTGTTATTCTTCTGGAGAGGCTGTGTCCTTTAAGAGTTTCCTTTGCTCAGATATGTTACCTTTCCAGAGCTGCCTAGGTGGGCATTCCCGCTGGAGGCAGTCGGGGCCTGCCTATTATGGGATACGTGGAGTAAAGGAAAAGAAAGAGAACTGACAAAGTTGGTTAACCAACTGTGATTTAGACCGTGCTGGGCATTGACTATATTGAGTTTACCAAATCAGAAATCCTTGAATTTTCAGATATGTGCCTGAAAATGAACAAAGGCTTATTCTCACAGGAAAAAAAAATCCAGTGATCTAAAGATGAACAGTGCCTACTTCACAGGCTAGTAGATATTTTCCATGTCCTGGTCTGCAGAAGCCAAGTTGTCCCTGAAGTCATTTATTCCTTTAGGAGGGAGTTTTCCAGTCCAGCTGCTGTGCCGCCGGTCACTGGCCTGCTGCGTTCAGTACTAAGCCCAGGCTGGGTCTGGTGCTGATAACACATTTTTTCAACAGGAAGTGCTTCCATTTTCAGTTGTCTGTGGGAGGGTGGAGGGCAGATAAGCTGTGAATGGAAACACAGAACAGATTTCTGCTCCACCCTCATATTGCACTTTGATCAGAGAAAGCGAGGACCTCCGCCTGCCTTGAGCTGCCCTCAAAAAGGAGGAAGGATGGTTTAGCCGTGGGCATTCCCAACCGCTCTTCTCTGCTGTTGTTCAGAAACAGTTGGTGGATTAGGTTGGTTTAGGTTAGTGAAGTGCCTGCTTTTGCCATGTTGAGATGTCTGCGATCTGAACTAAAATCCTTTCAAGGGTTTAATTAGATGTGGGAAGACAGATTAACCAATTGAAATTTATACTTGTGTTTTTGTATGTGTGTGTACTGGGTCCAGGGTCATAATAAGTTTTCTCTGATTTTTCTCCCCAGATTGTACTGATTCTCTATAGGTAGCTCTTGAATATCACCAATGAGGAAAGGCACTTAAATGAATTAATGATATGACAAGCCAGGTTTCTTATGGGGTTGTGCCAATTCTAGACTTCTACAATTAGAATACCAGTTTCAAGAGCTCAAGTTACACTGGTGAACCCATGTAGTGTGTTTGGTGTTTAACTTATGTGGAATCATGGTTCACATGGGCATGGCTAGCCAGGTTCTAGCCTGTGCCAGGTGGCTGGAGGAGAGTTTCAGGGTGCAGGAGCCCCTTTAGATCCTCCCTTCTCTTTGGTGCCTCTCTATTTTTCATGCTACTCTGTCCAGGGTGGCTCATCTGTCAAGTGCTTGTGCCCCGTGTTTCTGGTGCTGGTGTATTCTACTGTTTTCCTAAAGTTAGACTATATTATGCCACTTAATTAAAATATTCAAAGCAAGGCATAGATGACTAATAGGTTGGGCCCTCTCAGATGGCCCCCCATGCCCTCCTGGGTTCCCTTGAAATACTCTTGTGCGTGCATAGACAAGTTGTAATTATGACATACTTCGAATTTATATCCTGCTGTTTTTCACTTAATATTGCATTACAGGAAATTTTCCATTTTGCTACATGATCTTATTATTTTTAATAATTGCATAATAGCTCATTAAGTGGATGTACCTGGCTTTTCCAAACCATCCCCATATTATTAGACATTAGATTATTTCCATGGTTTCCGCTATTATAAGTAAACCTGCAGTGGATGTCTTCCCATGTGGGGGCCTTTCCCTTCCTTTGAATTCTTTCCTTAGAATCCATTTCCAGAAGTGAAATTACAGGCTTAAGTAGAGTATAAAATTCTTGATGGCTTTACTAATTGTAACTGCCTTCTAAGGCATGCACCAGAATAAAGCCCCACTGGCCATGGATGAGAGTACTGGGGCTATCACAGTTGCATGAGATCTCATTATTATGATCTCATTATGCACTGTTACATAAAAATCTTAATTTATTATTTTATTTTTATTTTTTTAAGATTTTATAGGGGAGTTGGGGGAGGGGAACAGTGTTGGGAAATTGGGGAAGGGGACCAGCCAAGTTGTTCTTTAATCTTCGTTGTGGAGGGTGCCAGTCGCCATCTGGCTTCCTGACGGCAGCTCATGATCTCTAAGCTCAAGTTGCTGTGTTCAATCTTAGTTGTGGGTGGGCGTAGTCACCATTGAACAGGCAATCTTGTTGTTACACCAGCTGAGCCATCCTGCCACTTGTTGGCAGCTCAGTGACAGCTCAGTGACAGCTCAGCTTGGGCGCCGTGTCACTGGCCCATGTGGGAATCGAACCGGCGGCTCTGTTGCTCAGAGCTTGTGCTCTTAAGCGAACTCTTAACCAACTGAGCCACTCGGCCAGCCCTTAATTTATTTTTTATTGCTACAATTGACATACATAAAAGTTTTACATTGTAGTATTTCATGTTTAAATAGTGTATCCCCATTTACAAATAAGGTTCTCAAGCATTGGGGATAACTACTTGCTCCATTTTTTCCTGAGAGACTCAGATGTTGCTTTTGATTTCAAATGAGCTGATATTTTTTTTAGGAGCTCATCACTCATGTAACTTGGGGTTTGCCTGCTGCTTGACAGTAGAACTCGTGGCCTGCCATACAGCTTAACATTTTTGTCTGAACAAAGACAATAGGTATTTCAACTGGTAGCTTTTGGGATTATTGCTCAGGTGTAAGAATAATATTCAAGTTATTAAGTGGCTTAGTTGAAAAAAGGCCAATGAGCCTTTTAAAGGGCTGTGGAAGCACCTTTTTCTTTGCAAAGAGCTGTCAGTAACAATTAGAATAAGGTCATCATTGAGGTGGTTTTCACTTAGTTCTGGATGAGTTCCCACTGCTGTTCCCCCCCAGTGATGGCAGTAACTCACCTGGTGAAGGATGGAGTTGGGAGAGTCGATTAGGTCTACGCTCCTTAACAACAATAATAAAATATTAATAGTAGTTTATACTTACGTAGTCTTTACTACGTATTGTTAGACACTGTAAAGGCTTTACATATATTAACTAATTTAATTCTTGCAACAACCTTATGATAATAGGTGTCTCTTTTTATTTCCATTTTCTAGTGAGGAAACTGAGGCACAGAAAGTTCCAGGTCAGGCTTTCTCATTTACCTCTCCCACATTGTCTCTTTTGACTCCTGTGCTTAACCTCTCTGTTTTAGCTGGCTTTTTCTTGTGAACAGGCTTCCCCATGGCCTGCATGCCTCCGTTTCTAAATACCCTTTCCTCACGGATAATAATAGCTTACCTTTATGGAAATGTTTAACGTGGCAAGGCATCATGCTGGTGCTTCTACAAATATCTACAATACCATATTTCCCCATGTATAAGACGCACCCTTTTTTGAAAAATTTTGGGTCTAAAAACTGGGTGCGTCTTTTTAAAAAAAATTATTATTATTATTTTTAAGATTTTATTGGGGAGTTGGGGGAGGGGAACAGCACTGGGGTATCGGAGGAAGGGGAACAGGCAAGTTGCTGTCGTTTTGTTCTTCAGTCTAGTTGTGGAGGACGTTGCTTCACTGGCCCAAGTTGGCACCATCATTGCACTCTTCCCGGGCGAGGCAGATCAGTTGCCAGCTTCTGGACGGCTGCTCACGGTGGCTGCTGGCCGCTCACGCTGGCTGCTGGCTACACATGGTAGCTTATGTAAGCCCACTGCAGCAGGAGACTGCAGCCTACGCCCGTCACCGGCGCTGGGTGCGTCTTATACAGTAGTTGTATGAGCGCAAAAACAAGTGCAAAAAAAGCGGGAAATGCAAGTTAAAAAAATCTACAACTACTCTACTCTATAAGATGCACCCAGTTTTTAGACGCCAAATTTTTTGAAAAAGGGTGCCTCTTATATGTGGGGAAATATGGTATCTCATTTCATTGTCACACCATGCTGGAGGGAGGTAAGACAAGGGCCAGTTACTGAGGAAGCTCAGGGAGGTGACCACACTCAGTAGGTTGCCACCTACCAGAGTGGCACTTGATAGCCCACGATTGTCCCCTCCATGCAAGCTGCCCTCTCTGATTCCTTTTTTGACCTCTTGCATCTCTCTGTCTCAGCCACTCATTTATCATTCATGACAGGCAGTTGCGCAGTCTTACTTTGGAGTGTATATGTGTCCTGGCTCCTCATGTGGCCTGGGAGCTTGTCCAGGGAGCAACTATCTCTTTGGGGCTCAGAGTCCCAGTGCCTGGCTCCGATGGGCACCTTGCTAATGTTCTTTGTTGCTGACTTGTGGTGACGACAGACCACTCTGCTATCTCTGCACTTCTGGCCATTTGAGGTGGGCTGCTTCCTGGGCCAGTCAGGCACCCTCTTCATGTCAGAGAATAGCACTTGCTGTCCTGAAGTCAGATTTAGTCAGATAAATGCAGATGTACTTTTTTTTTGAGAATAAATAGATCAATACAAAGTTGGGTATGGCATAAATCATTGGTAAAGGAAGTCACTCTTTCTACTAGTTGTATGATAGCTAATGAAGAGGGATTTAGTACTTTAATACAACCCTTTTGTTTATTTTTGGGGGATTTAAATCTGAATCCACGTTGGCTTTGCTCATAGTGGAGGTTCTGGATTTAAGGGGTAAAGTTAATATCATATTTATACGTGTAAGAAAATTTATTGCTTCAATGTGATTGACAGAATTATTTCAGAATTTTCACAAGATTCTATTTAAAATTTTAGACATCTCAAATGACTTTGAAATCTGCTTTTTGATGGACCCAACCCCCCTAGTTTAAGTCATTAAGTCTGTGTTATTTAAAAAGAAGTTTGGGTGTGGGGGTACGCTTGCTGGATTTTTATAAACCCTCATTTTTGTTAGGAAAGGGAAGGGTTGGATACCTGGGGAAGGGCTGGGTTTGATCTGTCCAGCTGGGAGGAAGTTGGGATGGGCAGATAGGAAGTCACATGGTTAGACCTCTTAAAGCCCCACCTCCCAGCCCTAGGAGGTTTTTGTGAAGATTAGAGAGAAAACCAGATTTTATCCAGAGAAGAGTAGGACCAGATTTGTTTACAGGCCCCCGAGTGGAGCCAAGGGAATTCGGTCCACCTTTCATTCAATTCAGCCTATGTCTGGTGCCATGTGTGTCTCTGAAGTGGATGCAGCATCAATTCATCCAGACACGTGTTTTAAGGATTTAATGGGATTGTATATGTAAAAAAGGAATGCTTTGAAAATATAAAATGTTCTACCTGTGTCAAAAAACAAATACCCAGTAATTTATGGGATGGAACCCCGAAAGCACAAAAGAAGTAACAGGCTTCTGAGCTTTTAGAAGGAAAAAGGAATGATTAAAAAGTAGGTGATTATGGCTAGATTAAAAAAAAAAAGTCAAATGCAACTGTTTTCTCAAACCATACTCTGGACATGATTTTAGCTGGTTTGGTTTGATTCTACTAAATTATATCATGTTTTCTATTTGGTCTTTCTCATTTGGATGGAGGGATGAATGAAACAAGAGAAAGGTGACCTTTTGCTTCAAGAAATAATTGCCATGATCATGACAGATATAGGATGTTTTTTATTTATAATGTGGTCTGCTTCAAACATAGCCTGTTCTTGGAAAGAATTAAGGTAAATGAGGTAGATATTAAAACCTGTGTATGCGTGGGTTAATTTTCCATGAAGTCAGTGCTCAAAAATTTCATTTATCAGGCCTTGCTGAACTGTGTAGCTTTCCTTTTAAGACTTTGACATAACTGCTAAGCCTTGTGGCTCTGCTGTGTGTGTGCACGCGCGCTTGTGTGTACACGTGTGTGTGTGTGTACAATGCCCTGCACTTTCTCTTTTGAAATGATTAGATTGTGTGGGCATCATTAGGGCCCGTTTACCTATGTGGTGTGGCTTGTTTCACTGTCAGGGATCTTAGGGTTTGGCACTTTTTACAAATAACCTTCCTCCAGTTCCTTTTCTGCTGTTGTCCAGCTGTGCATCTTGCCGGTTGGTTATTTCCATGAATTCTGAAGATAACAGGAGAATGTTTCTGAGAGCTGAAATCTCTAGAGTTAGGTCAATGGCACTGTCCATCTCATTTGTCTCTATGTGTTTACCTAGCAGGAGCATGCCATTAGACAAACTAATTGATAACTCTCTCCCCTTCTCTTTCTCCTCCTCTCTGTCCCCCTATTCTGCCAGGCTGGTGCCCCAGTGATGTCTGGCGCGGGAGAAAGCACTAACCCCGAGAACAGTGAGCTCAAGTACTCAGGTCAAGATGGGCTGTACATAGGTGTCAGCCTGGCCTCGCCGGCCGAAGTCACATCCTCCTCGGTGAGACAGGATTCGTGGTGCGCGCTAGCCCTGGCCTGAGCCTGCTACCAGCAGCGGGAGGGCCCTCGGGACCTGCGGTGATTCCGTCCAAACCCGGGCGAGTATGCTGACGGAACATTCCTCTGACGGGTGATTTCCGTGCCTTTATTATGAAAGAGATGCATTTCCCAAGAGGCTTGCTCTGCCTTACCACCCAGACCCTGTCAATGAAGAGCCAGGGAGAAGATGGAGCACATCTGGGGAAGGGCCAGTGCAGCCCACAGCACGTCACCTCCTCCCTGGCCACGGCCACTTCCAGCCAGCCTGCCTCTGGGTTGCCAGGGGATTCAGTGTCCGCTGTGCCACTTCCAGAAACTGGGACTAGGACTGGGGCCTTGCCTGCATTGAGAGAGATTTTTTAAAAAGGGTTTTATGTGTATTACCCCAAATCATGTGCTTCTTCTGATCGGTTTTGGTTATTCCAGAATTTCTTCATACCTTTTCCACACCCAAATTTCACATGCGTTCATGGAGAAGACCATTTGAGGCCATTTGGTACACACCTCTGGAGGCTGAGTCGGTTCATGAGGTCTCTTGTCAAAAATATTACTCAGTTTGCAAGACTGCTTTATAACTGTAACATACACTGTGACTGAAGTTTCTCAAAGTTCATGTTGTGTGACTGATCTGAAGTCAGTTGGAATTTGTAAACAGGGTAGCAAACAAGATATTTTTCTTCCATGTATACAATAATTTTTTTAAAAGTGCAATTTGCGTTGCAGCAATCAGTGTTAAATCATTTGCATAAGATTTAACAACATTTTTTATAATGAATGTAAACATTTTAACTTAATGGTACTTAAATAATTTAAAAGAAAAATGTTAACTTAGACATTCTTATGCTTCTTTTACAACTACATCCCATTTCTCTATTTCCAATTGTTAAAAATATTTCAAGAACAAATCTTCTCTCAGGAAAATCGCCTTTATTCATTTGTTAAGAATTTTTATACAAGAACACCAATATCCTCCCCTTCATTTTACTGTGGAATATGTGCTGGAAAAATTACAACAAAACTTTACTACCTAACAGACAACATTTGTAAATACTCGAGGCATCTGTACACACTATGAAGTTGCTATAGTGTGACTAACCCACAGGCAGGTTGGTTTACATTAACTTTTTAAAAAATGGGATGTCATATGGAAACCTATTTCACCAGAGTTTTAAAAATAAAAAGGGTATTGTTTTGTCTTCTGTACAGTGAATTCCTTCCCTTTTAGTTTCATTTTGATACTGTATGTGGCTATAGATATTCATATAAACAAGTGCATGTGACGTTTGCAAATTGCCTTATGGCCTTCCTTTCAATGAATTGTACTTTTGGAGCTGTTTTATACCTCTGATTATTTTAAGTTGGCACATGGAATTACCACTTTCAGTTTGCATTGGGGACAATTTTTATAAGTGAAAGGGACCCAGTATTATATGACATCTAGATTATAAGCATTCTGTTTAGGATCAAGCCTTAAAAACATTTTAAAAGCTCCGAGTTTCTTTCTCTCTGAATGAAATATTCTCTATGGCCCAGAAACAGTCGCCTTTTTAGTTCCTCCCTTTTGCAAAGTGTCACTAAGTCTCAAAGCTCATCTGAAGTTGAAGTCCTTCTACTCACCAGAAGCTATAATCTGAACCGTCTCTGTTTTTCAGTTTGGTGGATTACAGGAAATTAGGAGGCTGTTCCACTACACAAAACGGTGGCATTTCATTCTGGCTCCCGGAGTGTGGAGCGTCTTTTTGACCTCTTTTCATGTGCCGATTAAGCCATTCTATGGGGTCCAGTCTGAATTTTTCAAGAGAAGGGAAGTCTTCTTTTGTGGTGGGGTGATGTTGGAAGTCAGACTTAGGGCTGGGGAGTGTGTGCCCTTCCGGGGAAGTCACTGAAGCCCATGTGCACCTTGAAATCACACGGTAGGCTAGAACAGTGGGTATAAGAGTGCTGCATCTGGAGTCAGACCATTAGGCTTCGAGTTCCTGCTCTGCATGCACCGGCTCTGTGACCTTGGGCAAGTTATCCAACTCATTTTTCTCACTTGTACAATGAGGCCAGTAACATCACTCACAGGATTAAATCAGAGAGTCCTTGTGAAGTGCCTAGTGCAGGGCCTGGCACTTAGTGAGCACTGAGTGTTGACTTTGAAGGAGCGCTTACCACATGGGTGTTTGGAATGTATTACTTCCTGTGGAGAATCAGGAGTTTATGGTCTGAGAGCATGATGTCCCTTGGCTCACCTGTATTTCTTCAGTAAGGCTGGGGAGAGTGAAATGAGGGACCCTGCCTCCCCCACCAGCCCTGGGGGTGGCAGAGATAGATGGGGAGGACGCTTGAGCGATACTAGTCTGAGTTCAGCTGATTGTTTTATAGAACAGGGCTGGTTTGACGGCAGCAGAAAATTATTCCCTCATTTTTGTCCCTTCCCTCTTCTTATGGTTCTCATTACTTTGAGTGCTTTCTGGTGGGTTGGCAGTTGGTAGAGTTAATAAGCTTTGATTGGAAAATGAATTTTTCTTATTGGGCCTTCTAAATGATTGGAGAATATATATATATATCCCCCCCATATCCCTCCCCCCCAGGATGGTATCAAATGTTGCTACTGCCAATCCTAAGATGCCATTAGGTTGCTAAATAAAGCTTCTCTTCTTTCTTGAGAACACAAAAGGGAAAGAATTCTAGCTTTCATGAAATAAATGACAAAGGGCACAAGGAGATAGAGGGGGCTTCTTGTAGCATGTCCTAATACAATGAACTCCACTAATCTGGGCTTTTTCAACGGTAACTTTCTTACCTGTGATTGTATAAAGCAGAAGTTTGATAATTTGTTCCAAACACACAATCTCTACCCCTCCTTCAAAGTATGACATACAAAAAACAAGTCATAATAGGGAGTGCATTTACATAGATGTTACACCTCTGCTTAAAGAGTCCTTAGACCCATTGCTGCGGGTTGCAGGATTTATGTCCTCTGTCACCCATGCTGATTTTAGGCCATCTTACATAACCGAAAGCTGTGTCTGGGGTTTCTCTTCAGGGTCACTTCGTGTTGTTTCCTGGTTCCTATGGGAGGGTCAGGAAAGCAAAGGGAGCCATCCATTTCCCCCTGCAAATAAATGAACTTCTTGCTCATGGGAAATGTTTTCCCCAGTCCTTGGAAATTTGATGTAATTTTAGATCATAGATAAATTAGCTGCTGGGAGGGCAACACAGCAAGTCTTTGGTGGCTATGCCAGATTCCAGGCTGCTTTCAATTTGGGGCAGTGTCGTGGCTTTGGTGTGTTAAGTTCTATGTCCCCGCATTGTCCATGGGGTCTTTGGATCCCTGTGACTCTGAAAAGGAAATAATAGGGGTGTGTGTGTGTGTGTGTGTGTGTGTGTGTGTGTGTGTGGTTGGGAGGGGAGAACAGGGACCAAATATTCAGAACAAAGCGTCTCTGGCTGATCAAAATGTATTTTGTTTTTGGGTTGAAATATCAAGTAGGTTTGGCAACACTGGTTACCTCCTGTTTGGAAGCTCTCATGAACAGCCAGATATGAGTTTGATTATTTTAAATGAGAAAACAAATTAATTAATTTGCTATGCCAAATCTTTGAAAACAGGGTCTGTGGCTAAAAATTAGACTCTGGCCACTTGAGGTCTCGAGATGGATAATGTGGTCGAACCTTTAGCTGCAACTAAAGCAGGTCCCTGTGCTACAGTCTCTGGAGGTGAGGGGACAAGGTGAGGGGACAAGGTGGCTAACCTTCTGTGGGACCTGCAGAGGATTGGAATGATATGGTGTTTTCAATTGTTTCAGCTATGAGATATTAGCAGGCTGAAAGCCCGAGTAAGTTCATAGGAACTTGGGATAAATAAATTTTGGTTGATAGTTCCAAATAGCTTCTAAAGGGGAGTTAGGATATCGTGGGTGCATGTCGAACCTCCGAGACTCACATCAGAGTGTGTGGCCACACTCCCACCAAGTCCTCTGTGGCATCTCCCAGTCTGCCCTGGAGAACTAGTATCAAGATAGCTGGTACTCACTATTCTTCCTGCTCAGTAGCTGTCACAGGGAAGTGATTATTCCACAGTTGATGTCACTGTTTTCGTTAAAGAGATACTTAATTTGCTTCATGGCTTTTTAAAAGAACGATCATTTTAAAAATGGCTAACATATAGCAATTAAAGATGAAATAATGTTTAATTAGTAGTAGGGCTTATATTTCAGTCATCAGTGGTCCCCTGTGGTAAGAGAATCATCTAGATATCCCTTAGCTTTTGGGCAAGTCGTTTCCTCTCTCTGGACCTCAGTCTCAACAACGACCGTAAAATGGAGAAATCAGGCAGTATGGTCTGAAGGTCCCTTCCACAGTCCCACGTGCAGATTTAGGTAATGAAGCAACGGTGGGTCTGTGTTCTAGCCTCCACAGGCCCCTCCATGACTAGGGAAGCTGGTGGGATTGGAATCTCCTAGCTTTTTTTTCTGGTTCCCTCACCTCCTCGGGTTTTGATCTGTGGAGGCCAAGTCCTCTTGTTGCCTTAGGCCACAGAAGGTGAGAGTCCTGGTCATGTTGATGAACACAGGGACTTAGTTAGAGGTACTGTCATTCCCTAATGTCGAACCCCCAGATAGAAAACTCATACAGTGATATGGACCCGAACCGGAAAATGGAAACGTCTGGCAGCTGAGCACTCCGCAGAACAAGGAAAAAACAGCTTTGCTTTGCTTGGCCCATTGCTTCGATATCTTTAGTTGGTCTTTTATGTCTTGGAAACAACCAACTTTTCATTGTTGTTTGCCTTCTGTGTCTTCTCTTTAGCTATTACAGAGTTTTCCTCCCTGTCTCTCCACCCCTTCCCTGACTTTTACCCTTATTTTTGTGAATTTTATTCCTCTTAACACTCCAAGATGGGTCTGAAATAATAATAGCAAATATTATTACTTACTGTGCGCCAGTTTCTATACAAAGTGTTACACATATATCAATATATATATATAATCCTCATACCAAATGAATGAGGCAGTGCTGTCCCATTTTACAGGTGTGTCTACAAAGAGGCACAGAGAAGTTAAGTAACTTGCCGAAGGTTATACAGTGGCAGTCTGGCTCCAGAGTACAGGCTCTTAATCACTTCACCATACTGGCTTTTCATCTTGATTTAAGGGGGAAGAAATTGAAGAACACAGAGCGGGGAGCCAGAACTCTCTGAGACTTGAGGCTATGTCCTTTCTCTCTCTCCTAGCATCTCAGAAATATACAATTGTGATTTGCAACACAGGCATTCCTAGATTGAGGAAACCTCATAAACGTATATGTTTCTCCTAGTTACAGGTTTCTTAAGAATACGTAAGGTAATGCGTAGTTGTTAGCTGGAAAGTAATGAATTTGGAGGTATTATGCCATCTTTGAATAATTCATTTTTCCCCTTTCCATGTAACTTCAGGTAAGCCTTGTTATACTCATACCTAGCTCAAAAGATTAGGGTAAAGCATTTTGCAAAGTATAAAAAGCTGGAGGAATTATTAAGAGTGGTTAAAACTGAACACCAGGAAGAACAAGGAATACTTCGTTGTGTGAAATCTTTCTATGCTTGGTCGTGCCAAAGAATTGTTTTCAGGAACACTTGTGCAATATTTTGGCAGTGGTGTCTTAGGCTTTATCTTTTTAAATAAGTGTTTATTTCTGCTTACATCGTTGTTGCTATTATTATTTTGATAAGTGTGCATTGCTAATGATGCTGTCTGTCAGGGATTCTCAAACTTCTAGGTGCACAACATCACACACAGTGCTTGTTAAAACTGCAGAGCCCCAGATTCCTTCCCCAGAGAAGCTGGTTCTGCAGGTCCTCTGCAGGTCTGTGTATTTTGACCTTTGCATTAATTAAAGTGATTTGAATAGCACACAATTCAAAAGTTGTAAATTGGAATATAGTGGAAAACAGTTGCCCTTTTCACCCCTGCTCACCACTCACTCAGTTCTTCTCCCAGATTTAACTTCTTATTTCTTGTATTGATTATACCCATTGACTATAGATGCATACAGAAGCATATGCAAGTATATATGTTCAAATTTTTAAGCATATGTTGTAGTATACTATACACATTGCTTTGCATTTTGCTGTTTTTACTTAGTATATTTGGTTAGTTCATTATTTAACTGGTGCCCTGTTGAAGAATATTTGTTTCCAATCTTTTGCTATTTAAGCAATTATTATGCCATGTCTGTGTCATTTTAATCATAAGCAGATATACCTATGGGATGAGTTTCTAGAAGTGGCATTATTGAGTCATTACTTTTTAAATTTTGGTATATATTGCTAAATTGCTGTCACGGAGGTTGTTCCAATGTGCACATCCCCAGCCAAAATACAAGAGTGCCTGTTTTCCCTTAGTCAAATGTCTGTTATCAAATACTCTGATCTGTGTCATTTTTGCATCTCTTGAGTTTTGTTTTGCATTTATCTTATTGGGGATGAGGTTGAGCATCTTTTCTGAAGGTTAAGAGCCATGTGTAGTTCCATTTATGTGAACTCTTTGCCCGATTCTGTTCATATTCTTTACCTATTTTTTTTCAGTTGGCTTATTAGTTTCATTCATTTGAGAAGTTTTTGCATACAAAGGAAATTAGTCTTTTGTCTAAAATATACTTTAAAGATATTTATTCCTGGTTTTTCATTTAACTTTGTTTATACTTTTAAAAAAATTGTGACCATCTTTTATTTTTTTTAAAGGTAATTCAATTTATCTCTTTTCTTTTACAGCTTTGGAGTTTTCTATAATATTTAGAAGTCTTCTCCACTGTTAAGATTAATCTCATTTTTAAAAGTCCCCTGTTTTCTTCTAGTACTTTTATGATTTTGCTTTTAAAGTTTACATTTTGTTTTCATCTGGAATTTATGTTTTTGGTTGTTGTAACATGTAGCATACATATTCATCCTTTTCTCTTTCCAAATGGCAGCCTAATTGCCCCAGCATCATTTTCTCAATAATCTATTTACCTCTCACTGATTCAAATGGGAATTTAAAAAATATGTAGATTCTCATGTGTGTATGTATTCTTGTATAAATTCATATGTGGATGTATATTTAATATACATTTTTATATATATTTGGGTCTATTCCTGGATTTTTCTATTCTGTACCGATGATCTGTTTATTTATGCTTTGATACTATATTGTTTTGGCTATTATACTTTGCAATCTATTTAGAGGGTTAGCTGCTTCTCATTAGTCTTTAAAAAAATAAGAATTCGATCATTATTTTCATTTATTTATTTTTCCATACAAACTTTAGAATCAGTTCATTCAGTTTTTTAAAAACCCTGTTGGCATTTTTATTGGAATAATATTAACATTTTAAATTAACTTAGGGAGAATTAATTTGTTAAGTTTTTCTGTCCAAGATGAAGTATGTCTTTTCATTTGTTTAAATATTTTTTGTCCCTTATTAGCATTTTGAACTTTCCTTCATGTGGATCTTGTGCATGTTTCCAGTTAAGTTTATTCCTGGATATTTCACACTTTTTGATGTTCATGTATCTCTTTTAATTTGTCGTTATGTATGCTGAGTATATTAAGTTTATTTTCCAGAGTCATTCTGCCTTTTCATATTTCTTTTTTCAGTCCATTCTCTTGCATTTTCTGGGAGAATACGCAGTTTGTATTTGCAATGCAGTTAGCTTGGGTGTTGGTGGAAAACCCTACTCTTGGTGTTGTCTGACTAAGCAAATACATACATCCTAATGCACTTATTCACTTAAATCATGGATTTATATAACTTTAGAGATGGAAAGGACATTGCTCAGGTGCAGTTGAGGAAACTGAGTCTGGGGAACTTAAGTTCTGCTGGTCAGTATGGAACCTGGGTTTCCAGATTCCTGGCTCAATGGCCTTGGCTCTGGGCTAAGGTGAGAGGTCACTGCATAAAACTCGAGAGCCAAAGATTGTGAGCAAAAGCTTGGTCTTTGGAAGGGGCTGATAACTTACTACTCTGAGCATTGCTTCATTAATCAACTTAGGAATTAACAAGCTACCGAGACTTGCGCCAATATGGTTTTTCTAAGATTGCGTATGTCCCCAAACACCAGCTCTGAGTTACCACTAGGGAGTAGCACAAATGACCATTAGTCTCCAGTGAATCATCAGGCTACATTTGCTGGAATAAATGAAAGCATTGTGAGAGCAGGAAATCAGGACAAACACCTACACTTGCTAACCCAAATAGCTTTCCTTTCTGAGCCCCTGGAGATCAGTAATCACTAAATGGACAGATATACTCTGCAAAGTTTTTGCAGGCTTCACAGCTTGTAAATAAGAGACTGTATCCTTCATGCTCCTCTCTTGTTGAATCTGGCATAGAGAAGATCTCTGGCTCCAATCAACTGGGCACTGACCAGTACTGGGCTGGCTGGGACAGCGATGACTCCCGTTGAATGAACTTTATAAACCCACTATACTTAATTCAGAGCACCTTTCATTTTAATAACACAAGGCATCTTGCTCATGGAAAATCATTGGGAGCTCCTATTGGGTATTACCTATCAGTTATAAAGCCATGTCAAATATCGACTGGTCTGTGTGGAACACACTGGCATAGATTACACAATATTAACATTTCTGTAACTCATATCATCCCATGTACTGTTTCTTAACACTCTTATTATTTTTTGTACTTTTACCAGGACTTCCTTTTTGTTTATTTTACTTTTCCATTTATAGTTCATTGGTGACTTGAGTCTACGATAAATATTTCTGACTCTTTGATACCACCAGATTTAGTGGTGGAATTTCCAGCTGGGTTCTTCCAGGAGAAATTCCTGAAGGTGTCTCCTCTCCATTACAAATGGGTGAGACATTCTTTTATTTTGGAACACAGTAGGCACACCTTTGGTTGGTGGTTGTATCTTGGATCAGGGCAGTGGAGGGAGCTGCTCCCAGTTTAACCTTCTTTCCTTGACCTTTTTGAAGCATTTGACGTTGTGGCCCACTCCATGTTTCCTGAAACCTCCCCTTTTGACTTTCATGGCATTGTAGCTATAAATCAGGGGTGTGATGATGTGGAAAGACTGTGTGGACTTTGTAGTCATGCAAATGTGGGTTTGAATTCTGGCTCCACACGCCCAGTTCTGTGGCTTGACCAAGTGACTTAACTTCTCCAAGTCGCAGTGTTCAGTGTTCAAAATGGAGAGCAATATTACCACCTCACAGCCCTGTCATCAGCCTGGAAGCCTTACTCAGCTTCAGCTTTGTGACGGGTAGAGCAGCATTTGTAACTCTGGCAAGGTGCTAGCACAGTGCCTTCATGACATAGACACTCAATGATTTAATTGCTTTCTACTTTTCATATGTAGCCTAGAACCTCACTGATTCATTCCCCATCTATTAGAGATCTCCAGAGAAACAGAACCATGTATATGTGTATGTGTACATGTATGTGTATGTATACGTATATGTGTGCACATCTTTATATATCTATATATCTGTATCTGTATCTATATGTCATCTATATCTATCATCTATCTATCTATCATCATCTATCTATCTATTGAGATATTTATTTTAAGGAATTGGCTCACATGATTGTTGTGTGGGCTGGCAAGTCTGAAATCCACAGGACCAGCCAGCAAGCTGGTGACTCAGGTTAAGATTTGATGTTTGAGTCTTAAGTCTGAATTCTGCAAGGTGGTAGTCTAGAAACTCAGGCAGTATTTCTCTGTTGCATTCATGAGGAGGAGTTTTTCTTTGGGAAACCTCAGTTTTTGCTCTTAAGGCCTCACTGATTGGATGAAGCCCGTCTATGTTATGGAGGGAAATCTGCTTTAGTCTGCTGCTTAAATGTGAGTCACATCTAAAAAATACCTTTGAAGCAACACCTGTGCTGGTATTTGACCAAACAATTGAATACCATAGTCTAGTCAATTTGACACATAAAATTAACCACCACATTCCACAAGTTTGGCTGTTGATCCTTAGGAACTAGTCTTTGGTCTAAGGTTAAAGGGCTTAATTGAAGTGGACATTGTGATGATACAGTTTAGAGGGCGCCTTAGAGCCTTAGCGGTCTGTTGGAATGCACCCAGGATAAGTAATCTGTGTTGACTATTTCTTGGTGACTCTCTTAAGGTTCTTATTGTGTTGGTGGTGGGGGGCGGGGGTGAAGGGAATTTTGTAGAAGGTGCTATCCTGAAGCGTAGGAACTGTCTGCTCCCATCTGCTCGGCTCTGGGCTTGGTTCACCACGGTCTAGCTGTGTGACCCTGGACAAGTCACTGGGCTTTTCTTGGCTTCAGCTTACTTGTCTAGAAAGGGTGACATTCAGACTTGATGCACCTTAAATTCCCTTCTCACTTTTTAACATTGGGTTTCTCTGCTCCTCTTGTTTTGGTTCATGATTTGCAGAGACTTGTTAGGAATTTACAGCTTGTGATTGCTTCACTATTTTGGAAATGGCTTCATGTTTTCAGAGCATTAAGAATTGCTATCACATGTTTATTGACCAGAAAAATGATGCCTTTTTATCACTGTGATGTGATGATGCCATTCATCTAGTGAGTGCTCAATAGGTATTTTTTGGATTAAAAAATATTTTTTAAAAGTATGTCTCAGTATAAAGACATGTTCACAGCAGAAACTCCAGGGTAATGATAGATAGATGCCCCCTCTGCTTTCGCTTTCTTGGAGTTTAGGAACTGTAGAGTATATTGGAAAGAGCCAAAGCTCTGGAATCAGACAGATCTCAACTTAAATCCTGGCTTTTTCACTTACCAGCTGTGTGAACTTCATCATAATATTTAACTTCCCGAGCCTCGGCCTACTCACCTGTAAAATGGGGCAAACGGGCTAAAAGGTGGTTGTAAAATTAAATGAAATGCTGTATGTGAACTACCAAGCATAATGCTGGACGCAGAGTAAACCTGAAATAAAAATCGGTTCCTTTCTCTCCCCTCGGATTGTTTAGGAAGTTCTGAAGCCTGCAGAGCCACTACTAAGTTTGAGGCAAGGGGCTCACTTTCAGAGATATCAAAGAATCTATCTGCCTTTTTTAAAAAACAAAACAAAACATTATTTGAGCTTGTCACATATGAAATAGGAGGGTTAGGCCATGTAGTACTTTGCTTTACCTTTAAAACTGTCCGTACTCTAGGAATGGGCAGCTTTTCCATTCTAGGAAGAAGTGATGAATCATTACAGGAAATATTATTTTTTTCTCAAGTACCTTATCAATGAAAGTAATTAAAAATAGAACCTTTAGTTGAGAACAATTTTGGGAGGCGCTAGAGTGGAAATGGATATCCCAGGGCTGGAGTCAACATCTTTGAATTAGTTAATCATGGATTTTAATCCCCATCACTATCTCTCCAAAGCCTCAAAAGGCGTGTGTGTGTGTGTGTGTGTGTGTGTGTGTATATATATACATATATATAAATATATAAATTAAAATACAACTTTATGCAAAGACTTAGAATACCATCAGTGATAGAAACGATGGTAAATAATGTTCTAAATATTATAACTAAAAATAGGCTTCTATAGGTTGCTGGAGAAAAGCTCTTTGCCAGCCACAGAAGATATCGGAGCCCCCCCGTGGTGCTGCCCTCCACAGAGCATGAGGCTCTGACCACTCTTTTTGCAGCATCATTTATGCGGGACCAACATGTACTCACCCTCTCTCTCCACCTGGTTTCATTCAAGCCCTAAATTGCTGTTAATTACCATTAACCAGTTTCTTTCAACTGTTCTGCTCTTCAAAGAAGATAGGTTCTAAAGTATTCTTTTCTTTAATTTTGGCTGGGGGTCACTTTACTACATTTAAAATGTGACTTTAATTGACACTCTCTAAATAGCTGCAGTTGAAACTTGGTGTCACACATGCCCTTTGACTCATGTCTTCTTGGGTTGGTTACTACAAACCAGCCAGGTCAACACAGCCACTTGTCTCAACTCCACTTTCACATGGTGTAAACAAAGCTGTTTCTGACGGGGTTGATTTGAACTAAGGGCCAAGGGTTTGAGGCTCCTTGTTCTTTTTCAAAGTGGAAAGGCAAGCCTGTAGCCCAGCCTTACTCCTGAACACACAAGGCTGAGACTTTGTCCTGTTCACACATTCTCTCCTTGAAGGGTTTGCTGCTCACATTCCAGCGGGGTCAGGAAACAGGAAGCCAAACAAAGGAAAGAAGTACAGAGGGAGAAACCTAAAGAGACAGAGGCAAGAAAAGATACACTTGCAAATCTGCTCCAGTAATTGGCAGATTCTGTTAACTTCAGGTAGAGTAGGCAATTGGAATAGAGAGCTTTAAATGGAATATTTTTATTTTAATGAAATCTACAAACAAAAGAGCATATATGTTGCATATATTTAGTTTAATGAATAACAATAGTGCAACTTTCCAGATACCCACCACCCAATTTAAGAAATAGGACATTACCAAAAAAAAAAAAAAAGAAAAGAAATAGGACATTACCAGTATCTTTGAACCACTTGTGGGGCCAAGGGGCAGTTTTCAGTTATTAGAGACTACTTAATCCACAGCCAAATGTCTGAATCCACCATAAATTTACATTTAAATATGTCAAATTATCACCTCTTTTAGCATTCTCCAGATAAGAATTGGTTTTAATTATTTGAAGGATTCCCTACTTCCCCAAAGCTTTCTCATTAGCATCTCTCTCATCCCATCAGCCACCATAAAGATTTTCCCCAACTTTTGTCTTCAAAAAAACAGGTTGATAATCTACATAGGGAGACCTATTTCTGTTGAATAACATCTATTTAGCTACCTAATTCTTCCTAAATTCTGCAGCTATTAGAGCCAGGAATTCTTACAGACTTAAGGAAGTAGCAAATGCCTCCCTGTGCAGCACAGACAAGGTACTCTATATTTTCAGGCCTTTCAGGCAGTGGGGATGGAAGGGTAGGTTGCAAGTACAATTTTCTCTCTAATACACAGGCGCTGAGACTTGCAACAAAGATCTCTTCTTCCTTGTCTGGCCTTTTCCAGAGGCATATTAGAGACTTATTTCACATGTTCTATGTGGACAACTTTAGGAACTACAAGCTGAATGGCTGGATGGTGCAGGTAGGTTTGATCATCTTAAAACAGACACAGCTGAGAAGCCATTCTGAGTAGTAGTGAGTGTATACCTGCCACTGAAGGTCAAGAAGCATCTTACCATTGCTCACCACTCAAAAGCAGGGGTGATGATGCTGTCCCTCAAGTACATCATGGTATCTGTGTACCTGCCAATCCATCTAATTGTGGGTGTCCCTTGACACCATTTTTAGGATTTTTAGGTGCTCTCTACCCCATTTCTACACCATTGCCCGCTGGGCTGAACCTGGACCAACTGTCAGCACTCCTACCTTTTGCTGCCTCCCAACAGGGCTGAGAATCATCTGGATGTGAGACCCAGACAAACCTAAATCTGTATTCCTTGGTCTTGTTTCAGAATGGCCCTTTCTCTTCCCAGTCTATTTTGGAGAATTACTATGACCTTACACCACCAGGTGAAGCTTTTTGGTTCTGGACCCAGATGAACTTCTGGGTTTGCGGCTTTTTGGGGGGATCTTTTTGGATTTGGCAGTTATCGTTGATGGGCAGGGCCCAGGCAAAAGGAGAAAAAATCCTTTTTTATTCTTCTCATGAAAATTCATGCCACTTTACAGAAGTCTAGTCCTGAGAGCCTCACTGCCTGAGTGTGAGTCCTTGCCCTGAATTTTTTATAGCTTATAGAGGACTTCAGAGCCACTAATGATGACCAGAAGATGGAGTCACTAGTGAGTCAGGTGGAAGCTAAATTGCCAGCTAAGATCAGGTGATCTTGACCTGGGGCTTACAAATGTCTGGATTTACTTGTGAAATTTTGTATTGTATGTAGGTATGTGCATTTTTTCTAGGGAAAGGTGGATTGCTTTCATCAGATTCTCAAAGGCATTTGTGACTCAAAGTATATTAAAAACCAGTGTTCACTTCTGATTGCTGCAGTACAATGAAAAAAACGAGATATAATTGAGTTTTTTATAAACTTAGAATAAAGAATGCTCTTGATTCTGAGATTATGTTCATTTGATGTTTTTGGTATAAAATGTTTACTTCATTTATGGGATGATAGTGATAGTGAATAGTAACTACAGAAAACAGTTCATTCTTGACAAATAAAAAGTTGATAACACCTCCAATTACAATTTTTTTTTCTGGCCTGTGAAACCCCACATTCTGGGAACCACTAATCTAGAGGATTTCTTTATATTTGCACATGCGTTTCAAGTGTGTTGTTGTGTATCACTCCATGTCCCCCATTGTCCCCTGTACATGAGAATTGTGTTTTATTATACACAAAGCTGAATTAAAGAAAGTGCTGTGTTAAAAAACAAACTGAGGCATATTAAAATTCTTGAGAGTTAATTTGATCAAAAATTGATTTGAATCAGGAAGCACCAAACCTGAGGTAGTTAGCTGTGCTCCATTGACAGGAGGCAAGGGCAATGCTTTTATAGAGAAGATGCAGAAGCAAAGCAAGGAAAATGATTTAATTGGCTATAGCTTAAGTGGTTGCCTTATTTGGGAAAGCCTAGTTGACTGATTGTGATTGGTTGTCCTTAGGTTTCAATTTCTTAACCTTGAGGCATTTACAAACTTTTGGTTTATGTAGGCCACCTACATCATTAGAATAGCCTCAGTCTTGTGGCCTCCTTGCTTAATTAATTAAACCCAACTTCTCCTGGTTCCCAGAAAAGGAAGAGTTTGGGCAAGTCACCAAATCTTCCTAGGCCTTAATTTTCTTATAAAAATGAGGGCGTTCAGCTGGGACCTCTTTTTTAAAAGATTTTATTGGGGAGTTGGGGGAGGGGAACAGACAAGTCGCTGTCTCTCTGCTCCTCAGTCTAGTTGTGGAGGACGTCACCCCACTGGCCCACGTTGGCATCATCATTGTGCTCTTCCCGGGTGAGGCAGTTGG
>NW_017731559.1:1740360-1741424 GCF_001890085.2 Hipposideros armiger
AAAAAAAAATCTTTAAAATAAAATAAAACTACTCTAAAAATATATATTAAAAACAACAGCAATAATTGAGTATGTGAGCTGTGGACTTTGCCAAAGATGGCACAGCCAGTAAGATAAAGCCTGTTCAATTCCTTTTTTATCCATTTGGATAAAAGGTGCTTTTGAAAGAGAGGGTTTTGTCAAGTGTCATGATCTCATCATCTGGCAACACCAGTGGGAGAGGATCCAAGGGAAACCCAGGGCGTTGACGTGTGGGTGGCTCAGGGGCCCACACCACTGACAGTGAGTTTGGAGTTGGTGGGAGGGGGCAGGGACCTGCTGGGCTCTTGCAGGCTCTGCTGATGGGTAATGAGAACCTGGAGGCTCTGGCTGTGAGCTCCTGCCTGCCCAGAAGTTCTGGGCACTAGCTTTTGCTTCTCTCTGGTTTTTGGGCTGTTTTCCCCTTTGTTCTTTAACAGATGCTTGTGACCTGTGGTGGCTCTTTAAAGGGCTCTGCTACCACAGGGTAGCCCTGGAGCTCCCTAGGTTTACAGACATTCCAGGCCAGTTCCCATGTTGTGCCAATGTCAGTTCCTGGGGGGCAGTTAGCATGCCTGAAACATACCCTCTTATGTGTTTTGCTTGTTTTTTTTAATTTTTGCATAATGTTACTAACATATGTATAAAGCTTTTAAAACGTTTTATTCCTATATCTCATTTGCTTCTGTGAGAGTGTCTGGTAAATGGATGGGTGAACGATAGTATTAGGGAGGCTGGGTGGGTGTAACTCATCCTCTGGATAATAAAGAAACAAATTCAGTAAGTGAAGCGACTTGCCTCAGCTTCATGCATGTGGGTGACGTAGGTGACATGGGTTATGGCCCTCAGGACTCTTCCTCATGTGCCTCAAGGTTGCTGGCCTTCTGAGCTCTGGGGTCTCACTTGTGCTGCTTAAATATTAACCAGGTCTGGGGCCGGCTGAGTGGCGCGATGGTTAAGAACTGGCTTGGGACGCCAGAGGGCCTCGGTTCAGATCCCACATATGAGGGCCAGTGACACTGCCCTCCACAGCTAAGATGCTGAAC
>NW_017731559.1:1742058-1743605 GCF_001890085.2 Hipposideros armiger
TGCCATCACTGGTGACCCATGGCAGCCCAGCTCCAGGTCGAGCCGCCGTTCACCATCTTAGCTGTAGAGGGCGCAGCATCACTGGCCCTTATGTGGGATCCAAACCCCGGGCACTGTTGCTCAGAGCTGGTGTCCCAAGCCAACTCTTAACCAACATGCCACTTGGCCGGCCCCAGCTGGGACCTCTTAAAGTCCTGTCTGAATCTAGCATTATATAATTCAAATGAATACATCTGAGGTCAAGTGGGAAAGGCTGAAGTATAGATCAGGGCCTTGAAAGAGAAGATCAAGGGCAAAGAGAGAACCCTGTTTCTTGGTTTTTTGCAAAAACTGGAGTGGAAGAAAAAATTTTGTATTTTTTGTAAAAAAAGGTGTATCTAAAATTTCCAAAAGTGTATGGATTTTGTCTACAGAGAAGGGTAAAGGAGAAACTGATCAAAATCAGATACAGGTTTCCCTTGCTATCTAAAAGTAGAGTGTTCCTATGTCTTTCATAAACTTAAATGGTGTAAAACAAAGAGTATCCCTCTTTCTGAAAGTTCTTGCTACACCACCTTGCTTTTATAAAAAAAAAACCTCCATTAGTATACCTGTTTTCACTAACTGAAAGAAATTTGAAGAGGATTTTCACTTTTATGAAAAAAAGCTGTTATCTGCATAACAATAAGGATAACAGCAATGTAAGGAATAATAATAACAGTTACTTCTCATCTCTTTGAGTGCCAGCTCTGAAATGAACTTTGCATTCATGATCTCACTGAATCCTGCAAGGTAGGTTGGATCATTCCATTTTTATAGATTCAGGCATTGGCTGAGCAGCCAGTAAGTGGCAAAGCTATGATTGGAACCCAAATCCACTTAACTTGAAAGCTCCCACCCCTGCTAACACACCTTCAAGCCAGAACATTTTTTCTCAAAATGTGTTCTGATGTCCAGCAGCATTGGTGTCCCCTAGGAGTTTGTTGGAGCAGATCAGGCTCCATACTAGACCTTTTCTAGCAGAATATAGATTTAACCAGACACATGGGGTTACATAGTCACATGAAAATTTGAGAAGCACTGGTTTAAATGACTTAAGGAAAACAACAACAACAACTTTTCCTTCATGTTAATACACATCAAGTGTTCCCTGGCTTGATGATTGAAGAAGAAAAGACTGGAAAGAGAGGGACGTTCAGGTTGTGGAGAGTGAAGTCCTTGCTTAGTGATTGGTTTGTGAATTTCTGAATCCCTCTTGCCTGTTTTTCCCCTTGAAGACAAAATGTGTCACACACCCTAAGAATGAACCCCAATGTAAACCATGGACTCTGGGTGATGAGGAGGTTCATTGATTGTAACAAAACGTGGCCAAAGTGGGGGACGCTGAGTGTGTGTGTGTGTGGAGAATAGGAGATACGTGGGAACTTTCTGTACTTTTCACTCAATTTTGCTGTGAACCTAAAACTACTCTAGGGGCCGGCCGAGTGGCGCGGTGGTTAAGAGCTGGCTTGGGACGCCAGAGGGCCCTGGTTGGGATCCCACATATGAGGGCCAGTGACGCTGCCCTC
>NW_017731559.1:1745310-1757593 GCF_001890085.2 Hipposideros armiger
AAAAAAAAATATTAACCAGGTCTGCAAAATAGGTGATGCTTTACTTGTTAGCCTTTGAGGGAGGAAACTAAATCGGTATGTGTTTGTATTCGTGAGATTTCCCCAAAGTTAGCACTTTCACAGGAGATTTAGGATCAGGGTGGAAAACAATATGACAAAAGTGATTCTTTAACATGACATCAAAAAAATTTTGGCTGTGCTGTTGTGGCCGAGCACTTAAATAGCTCTTTCTCAATTTCATCCATGGTGTCAAGTTTTAAGAAACAAAATACCAAGGACACCAAGGCTGAGTGAAACCGTTAGGCTTGGCCTTAGGGGTGCTGTGCTCAGATCTCATTCAAACAGTGAACAGGGAGGAAATTGGGTAAAACCACAATGCCCTCAGGGAAGCCAGGCTTTATTGACAAGACAATTTAAGGCAAATGGTCCAAGTGGCTGTTTAGCATCTTGGGCTTTCACAGCTTCGATTTTAAGCCAAAAACTCACGTGGTGGTGGTGGGGGGGGGAGGGCTTATTCATTAGCAAATGTGAGAAATGACTAATTAGCACCCCTCTACCATGCTAAAGCAGTATAGGTTATATCGGTGGTGTAATGAGAACCTCTCCACTGTCTCCCACCCTCTTCCCTTCTGAGATATTTGGATTAACACTGGAAGGATGTCTCCATTAATGAAACCATTATAGCTTTAAGACTGTTTATTTTTATTGTTTAATTTTATTTATTTTTAGCTGAGCCATCCTGCCAGCTGTTGGCAGCTCAGCGGCAGCTCAGCTCAGGCCGGGAATTGAACCGCTGTTGATCAGAGCTCGCACTCTTGAGCGAGCTCTTCACCAACTGAGCCACTCAACTGGCCTGCTTTAAGACTTTTTAAGCCAAAAGGGTGGATGTTAAAAGAATGCTAAAAAAGTTTGGAAAAAATTAGAAAGCCCTTAACACTACCATCCTAATGTGACTACAGTGTTTTTATATTTGCCTTTTTTTTGTGGTCTTTGTCTGAATACGCATTTATTTGGCATTTTGGCAAGCCCATTGTAACATACCCATTTAGTGTTGTGCTTTTTATCTCCTAATATTATACCATACATATTTCTGCATGTTTATACATTGTCTTCGTAAAGATCATTTTCAGTGTCTGCACAGTATTCATCATGTTGACACCTTCACTGGATAACCGTTCCCTCTGATAGACATTTGGATTGTTTCTAGATTTTCTATTATTGAGGTAGCCAAAGAATATTTTGGCATATAGATACTTTGTCTTCTTTTAAATTGTTTTCTTAAAGAAATATCAGCAATGACGACTGAAAGAACGACTCTGGGAGGATGGTGCCGTTCTTCTGCTTCGGTGGCGCTGGAGGGAGACGTTCAGTGCTTTCAAGCCATCTCACGGGGCTGCTCTGCTCTTTGAAGTGTTTTCTCAGTCCCTTTAAAATATCCCTCCTTGGTTCCTACTTATGCTTCTGCCTTCATTTCCTCCCACTCCCTTTCTCACTCTCTTTCCTCAGTCCAAATCTGCCCCTTGGACTCCTCCCAAACATCTATCTCTCAATCCATGGAAGGGTCTCACCCGAAAAACCCATCTTTTTAGTCCTGGCTTCTTTCTGAGAAGGGATAGGGAGGGGAAGGAACAACACACATTTGAATCTTATCAGCCTCTGGATCTGATGTCTTATCTAAATATTATTTCTTGTCTTCATTACATCACAAGCCCACAAGGCAAGGGCCATGCCTTTACATGTGCCATGGAGAACAGATAGAGCTGCTGGCACTTGGCAAATGTGGAATGTTGCCGTTGTAAGGTGTTAGTAATTGGAAGATGTGAGTGGTTGTTGTGGGGAGGTAGAACCGGGGCTGGAAATCAGTGGGGCTTCCTGGGAAGACCACTAAGGAAAGAGTCTTCATAAAAAGGAGGTGGTTCTGAGCTGTCACCCATGTGTTCAGAAAAGGATCCGAGGTTTCTGCTACTGGGAGGTATCGCCATTCTCGTAGATGTTTGATTGGGGTGCTATCCACTTGAACAACACTTCATGGAGCATTTTGAGTCCCGCCAAGTTGAATTCACGGCTTTAGAAAAGGGAATAACACACAAACACCTCTGGGGTAATCACTCAATGACATTGGGCAATTAATATTTGAAGTTTCCGAATAGAGGGTAAACTTTATAGAGAGGATTTCTCAAGTATAAAAATGTCATGTTGGGTCACGTAGGTGGGATTGTTCATTCCCTGTTGACATCAACAAAGGGTAAGACTTTATCCTGTTTTACTTTACCCTAAGATATTAATGATATATACTTAATCTCCCTTGATCATTTTAGCTAAAGTCTTTTATTAGTTAAATAGAAATTACATCAAGTAGGATAGAAATCAAAATCCTATCTGGTAAGGGCCTTTCACATCAGATTTTAAAACAACTTAGATGAACAGGCTGTTTCTACAAACAAGTTCTTTCTAATGCAGAATCTGTTTTTGTATTTGAAAGGTGTTGATGCTTATGAATTTGCTATTATTTTTATACAAATTGCATCAAGGATATCTGTAACTGTTTACATATTGTTCTGTAGTTCAACAAGTACTTTAATATACATTTTTTCTTTTTTTCTCATAACAACTTGTGAAGTAAATATAGGTCTGCTTCCATTTTACAGAAGTGAACACTGAGGCAAAAGAGTGCAAGAGATTCAGGCTGTAAGTTGTTGAGTCAGAATTTAAACTTAGCGTGTATTTGTCTAGTGTCATATTGACTCTCTGATATGGGAAATGATGGTGATTTCTGGTGTAACTTCATCCTTTTTTTGTCTTCATAAGCATTCTGTGATTTCGTTTTGTTGTTTCTTCTTATAGGTTTTCTGTCTGTCTCATGGGAGTCATTCTTGTGTTGTTAAAATTCCTGAGAACTCTTTGGACTTTGTATTGGTGAAACAGTCAATACATGTGGCCCAGAAATGGCAGCCTCAGGTATTTTCAGGAAACAGAACTGGAAGAGGGGAGAGAGAAAGAAAGCCTCGTAAGCTAAAAGCAGCCATTAGACACCATGTGAAGACCACATGAGGCATTTAAACAGAAATGTTCTGACAAGTGGGTCGAGGAAGAGTTGGCACTTCTAAGTCATTTTTGGAATGTTATAACTGCTCCAGAAATGCTGCAAATCTGCCATGATGATGCTAATTTGAATCTCCAGTAGATTTAGGCTCTCCTTGATACGCATTTTGGTTCCCTACCAGGAGTGAACATTTTTGTTAACTCCTAGGAGATAAATGTAACTGATTAAATTGCATTTAATTAAATTACATATATTGTAATTACATACATATTACAATATATGTAATTACATAAATTGCATATCAATTAAATTGCATTTAATTAAATTTAGGGTCTCTTGGTACATCCACTATTACTACTGTGTGACTTTGGGCAAGTGACTTCATCTCTCTGTGCCTCTGTTTCCTCATTTTTGAAATAGCTATATTAGCCTCTACCACATGGAGTTATTATGTGGATTGACTGTGTTTAAATGTGAGCCTTGGCCGGCTGAGTGGCTCAGTTGGTTAAGAGCTCGCTCAAGAGTTTGAGCTCTGAGCAACAGCGGTTCGAGTCAGCCCGAGCTGAGCAGCCGTGAGCTGCCAACAGGTGGCGGGATGGCTCAGCTAAAAAAAAAAAATAAAAAATAAAAATAAATAAATAAATAAATGTGAGCCTTGGTGAAGGCTCAATAAATGTTATCCATTATTATTATGATAAATGCTAAGTTATCCTCTAATGTATTATAGATGTTAGGTTTGCTCAACTGGTAATAAATACATTTCTTTTTTTCATTGTTAAAAATTGTGGTAAAATACATAACTTAAAATTTACCATTTTAACCATTTTTAAGCATACATTTGTGTGGCATTAAGTAGATTCACACTGTTGTGCAGAATGCAATTTTTAACGTGGGGAGTGGACCAGGGAAGGGATGAGTGTGGGTGCTATGTGTGCAGTGCTCAGAGTGAGAGTCCCACTCCAAGTCTGGCTGCCTTTCCCAGAATGGCACAGTGCAGGAGCGAGCAGGGTGACCGGGCCGTGCAGAGTAGAGCCAGACAACGGTGCATGACGGTTCTGTGGACAACTGAGGGGCTGAGACTAAAACATTTTCATTGTGTCATCTCCAATTTTTTTTTATTCACTTCACTGGCTTCTTTTGCTCCATCAGTTCTTTGACCCTGAGAGGTAAAGGCCCTGAGTTCACATCCATTTTGTAGATATCATTTGTTTGAAACGTCAGTAAATCAGTGACTGAGAGGACCATTCAGAAGACCTCTGTACCATGATTAGAAGCTCATGACTCAGGTCTTCTAGTACTTCTAGATTAAGCATGGAACTTAACTCTGTGTTTTTACTGCATCTCTTGAAATGAAGAAGACATGAAGTTTAGAAGGTTAATTTCTGAAAGTCAAGGATGTGGGAACCAACAGACTAATAAAAATGGGAAGTTATAATCCTATTCCTCTGAGATTGTTTCTTCAAGTTGGTGGTACCATGAATCTGGTAAGCAGAATAGCTGGAGAGTAACTGGCCTGAAACTTGGCACATGTGTCTGCAAATTCAATGGAGAGAGATAATTTGAAATTCATTTATTTTCCTGTGTTCCTTTGACAAACATGTATTGAGTGTGTGCTAGAAATCATAGTGGTTACTGGAATTCTACTTAAAAAGATTTCATCCTCTCCCAGAGAAGGTCTATTATAAGAAGTTTCTAATGTGTAGTCTTTCAGGCAAATGCCTATTATACTTAATACTGAATTTGTATTTAACTCTTCTGGGCCTCTTTAGTTTGCAGGTGTCAAATAAGCACAAGCTTATAAATATATGTGAGAGATCTTAGTTTGGCAGACTATTAAACATCAAAGAGCATCAGCTATCTCCAAAGTGGGCTGCTTCAGTAGTTACTTAGAGCTCACAAAGTGAACTATCGGCAACCTAAGGCTTCCAGGTGGGCACACCTAAATGCAACCACCTAGGGGCTAGAGATCTTATTTTTTCCAGCTTTATTGAGATATAATTGACATATAACATTGTGTAAGTTCAAGGTGTACAATGTAGTGATTTGATATATGTATATATTGCAAAATGATTACCATAATAAGGTTAGTTAACACATCCATCACCTCACATAGTTAAATTGTTTTGTGTTAAGGACTTTTAAAATCTCTCTTAGCAACTTTCAAGTGTACAGTATAGTACTGTTAATTATAGTCATGATGCTGCACATTACATCCCTAGGATTTATTCATCTTATAACTGGAAGTTTATACCTTTGCCAACCTTCACCCATTTCTTCCACCTTCCATTGGTGGACATTTGTGCTGTTTCCATGTCTTAGCTATTGTAAACAATGTTGCAATTATCATAGAGGTGCAGCTATTTCTTTGAGATAGTGATTTCATTTCCTTCAGATAAATACCCAGGAGTAGAATTGTTGGATCATAGTTCTATTTTTAATTTCTTGAGGACCTCTGTACTGTTTTCCATAGTGGCTGCACCAATTTGCAACCCCATCAACAGTGTTCAAGTGTTCCCTTTTCTCTATATCCTCACCAACATTTGTTATCTCTTGTCTTTTTGATATACAGATTTTAATATAGCTATCCATCCATCCATCCATTCATCCAAAGAGCATTGAATATGCTCATAGGTATTAGGAATTTTCCTGAGGGGGAAATCATATGTAGCATTTTCCCAACTAATCTTACTATGGAACTTCATGTATTCTGTGGAGCAAAGTTTTGCAAATCCTAAAGAGTGAACCATTCACTATTCTTGAATTCCCTTGAGTACCCCTCCTATAAAACAACCTGATTTGTTTTTATATCTCCTAGGGTATTTTATGAGAGTGAGATTTTGGTAAGCAGAGACTAGAAATTGTTATATCCACATGATGTTGTGAAATCCCATCTTTCTCCAGTGATTTAGTTTGGATGAAAAGAATAGAGAAACAGGTATCTTGAGTATGCCAGGCCTTCCCTCCTGTATTTTCTAGATAAACAAAAACTGCCACCTTCCTTTCATGCAGAGCCACCTGGCCTCTGGCCTCACACCTGGGATGTTTCATCTCTAAGTATCTGATTGACCTGCCTTTCCACTCTCTGCCTCCTACTCCCAGTTGGAATCCGGGGAGTTGTGAATGTAGGTGTTTGAAGAGAAGGCAGGAATTGCACTACCACCTGGAGATTCGGCAGGCACACCCCTACAGTGTTTATGATTGTGTGAAGGTGTAGAGGTCCTGGCTGGAAACTCATCTTTATGGTTGGGTCTAACATGCTGGCGATGCCTGGTGAAATCAATCCCCAATTTCCTGGGTCCTTAGCTTCCACCCTTTCCCTGAAGTCACTTCTCTCATCCTTCCCTAAATGGCATAATGGGGTCATGGGGGAGGGGGTGAGGAAGGCTATCTCCCTTTATGTAGTCCTTGAGGGTCAAAAAGTCATAAGCATTTCCTCTGCGGAAGAGCACTATTTCCTGACATGTTGCTTGCCTTGCTATCGGGTTTCTTAGCAGGAAGAAATAGCTTCTCCTTCCCTCCCACGAACATTCCAAGACATGGAGATAGTCATAGTATAGGGATATATAATAGAAAATAAGATGAGAATGGCTTCAAGTCCCTTCCTGCCTGTCTATGGAAGTAGAAGAGTGAACCTACAAGCAAAATAGCAATTTTCCTAAGTTTGTAAAAATTGCCTTAAAAAATACAAATGGCTTCATTGTCCTGTATTATGCCATGCTGAATGGCATGCTTAAAGAACTACTTGGATTCTAAGATTTTATTTTCACGCACGTGTGTGCATTGTTATTATTACCAAAATAAGCTAGTATATGTGGAAGTGCTTCATAAGCAGTGAAAGAGGTATATATAGGAAAATGATTCCTATTGTTATTGCCCCGTTACTAACACCATATATTAAAGCTCTGCTTTTTGTGGGGTGTCATGGCAGGCCATTTTCTAAAGCTGGTTTTAGCACTTAATGTAAATAGATACCCACCTGATTGAACTCTGTAGGCTTCTAGAGCCAAAATCTCTCTCCTTGTCTTGTTACGTCAAATTCCAATCATTTTTCTTGCTTTTATGCCAATTGGCTGGGATAACATAGTAACACATGCTCATTATAATGTAGCTTATTTGAAAATATAGCAGAGAGAGAAGTTTGAGGTGCTGGGCAAAGGACAGATCCATTTTGAAATGGGAAAAGAGGGAGAGGAAGCAGGTGACCAGAGGTTGGTGGTATTCTACGGCACTAGATGTCTGAGAAGCAGCATGCCAGAACACAGGAGAAGGAACAATGAAAGCCCATTTGCTTTATGTCTTTTCCCTCTTGTTCAATTTGAATAAACCTGGCAAGGTCCTTGCCATTTAGAAGCTCGTGATCATGGAGACATAGATAAACACATTCAAAACATCAGCAAATACCTATGTTAAATAAAGTATTTCCATTATGGTAAATGCAGTTTGTGGGGTACACTGTGAAGTTTATTTTCAGGTAAGATGAGTGGTAGGGAATTCCAGGCATAGGATGAATGCAGCTCAAGAGAGAGCTTGGGGTTTGCCATTCTCCAATTTGTAGGTTGATCACTGAAATATGCAGGAAATCTTACATTAATTATCATGACACTATCTTGAGCTAATACAGAATTTTAATGTATTGTAAGAAAGCCGAATAAATATATCTTTCTTTCCCTGAAATCGGCACAAATGCTAGGTTGTTTACTATACATAGAGTCTTACTGAAGGCCTCCAGAGGATGTGTGTGGCTTCTGAGCAGGCTTTCTGTGCAAGTGAAAATGTATTTGCTAAAGATGTAATCAATGGAGTCTGGTCAAATTTGATGCTTGGACTACAGACTGTACAGTGCACCTGTGTGTTGTGATTTTGCCAAAGGCTCTGGGTGCTTCTGAATATTTTGCCTGCTGTTTGGTTCCTGAAACAATACAGTCTGTGGCACTCTGTGGGATAGCAGGTGCCAGTCACTGGCTTGTTGCTTGATCAAGCTAGTTTTTATTCCTGCCTTGGACTTCAGGGAATTTTCAGCTGAATTTACCTTGAAAGGGTTATTTTTTCAAAGTTTGTTAATATGTCCATTAAAATTTATGTTTCCAAATTCAACAACACGTTTATTAAAAATCACTGAGATTTTGCAATGTGGGAATTTGGCCAGATGTCACCTGTGTGGAAGTTGATTCTTAGGAATACAGAGGATAAGATAGAGAGAGGACAACGTTCAAATTCCCTAAAGCTCAGAGTTGTAATATATAATTATGACTCCAAAATGGTTAAAATTCCAGAATATCCAAAGCCATTATTTTAAGTAACTAATAATTGTCTATTGATGGGTGTCTGAGCTCAAAATAATCCTTCAGGGTGAATGTATAAAAACCAATGATCCTTATTTCAAGGATCTTATAACAACAAAGCAGCCCACTGTTGAATAGTTAACTCCTACCGTAAATGCAGTGCTGTCCCACCTGCTGTGGGACATACAAAAGAAATCTAAGTCTTTGTCCTCCAAGAATTTGTGGTCTAGTTGGACATTAAGATAGTACATAGGTAACAATGGGGCCTATCTCAGAATGCTTTTTTGACTGAGAAACAAAAATCTCAACTGAAACTGGCTTAAGCAAGTAGTTGGTCAAGTAATTAGACATCAGAGATAGGATTGGTTTAGGCTAGAGGTCCAGAGGCCTCAAAGCATCTAAGACCCAGCTTCTTTCAGTCATTTCCGCCTGCCAATCCCAAGACTGCTTCACCTTGGGCTGTAGGATGGCAGCTGATAACAGTCAGGGTTAAGGCCCCTTCTTCACATCTATTGGGAGAGAGTTGGCATCCTATAGCTCTCTTAGAAGAGCAAGGAAATTCCTTTCCCAGAAATGCTCAGAAAGCCTCCTATCACTTTTCATTGTCCCTAATTAATTATATACTCATCCCTTGGCAAAGGCAATGGTTATACTCTAATTGGCTCAGATTAATCAGGTTTTACCACTGGAGCTGGGATAAAGGTCAATGTCCTTTGAAACATAGACTGCATGGAGGAGGGTAGTTACTGAAAGGGGAGTATGGGTTCAATTGAAAAGGGATCCAATGGCGACTTCCGGTAAGATGGCGGAATAGACAGACGCTGTGCCAACTGCCTCCCAGGATCACACCAAAATTACAAATAATTTATACAACATTCAACCTCTGAAGTCCCCTGAACACTAGATAAATAGAACCTCTTAAACGAAGAACTTAAAGAGGAAGCCACGTCAAGTCTGGTAGGAGGGGCGGAGATGAGAGAGGGCAAACCCCGTGAGGGAACCTCCACAGTGGGGAGGCTTCTCTGGTGGTTGGGGGAGAGACCCTCTGGCCTGACACCGAGCTCACCAGCCCAGAGTTACTTTGTGGGGAAGAGAAGTTCCATGATAGTTGGCAGTAGAAATTAGTGAGGACTCCCTTTACTCAACTTGGTGAGGTGGAGGGTGGCTAGAGAACCATGGAGCCGGCACACGGACTTGCTCGCTGGTGAGCACTCACCCGGTTCCTGGTGGAGGGAGTAGCTGTGTGAGTGGGGCCCAGGAGCCTGCAGGGAAGGACGGAACTGAGCACATTTGGCATGGGGGCTGGTGGTTTTGGGACCATTGTTCCCCTGGTGTGGAGCTTGCACACGAGTAGTGTACAGGAAGGAGCCATTTTTTTTACAGAGGGTTAGGTCTGGGACCGCATTGGTCTAGTGCAGTGGTTCTGAACCTTCCTAATGCCGCGACCCCTTAATACAGTTCCTCATGTTGTGGTGACCCCCCAACCATAAAATTATTTTCGTTGCTACTCTATAATTGTAATTTTGCTACTGTTATGAATCGTAATGTAAATATCTTTTTGTTTTCCGATGGTCTTAGGCGACCCCTGTGAACGAGTCGTTCGACCCCCAAAGGGGTCGCGACCCACAGGTTGAGAACCACTGGTCTAGTGGAATTGGCACAGGAGTGCATGTGTGCGTGCACATGCATGCAGCCTTGGATCCCCACCCTCCACACTGCCTGTGCTGCATAGCCAGGGAAACGCCTAGTGGGAATGCTCGGGCTCCAACAGGCTGCTCATTGAGACCCGGGAGTGTGTGAGCCGCCTTGGGTCTCCGCTCTCTGCACTGCGCGTGCAGAGTTGCCAGGCTGGGGATTGGCTGTCGGGCTGCTCAGCCTGATCTGCGAGCGGCTGATTGGGACAGGCTGAGACTGGGGGTTTTCTTGGGAGTGTTGGACCGTGAGCTGTGCACCTGCGTGATCCAGCTGGGGTTTTCCTTGAGCGTTTGTGCAGGCTGGTTGCTGGTGCAGGAGTGCATGCTGCTTTGACTTGGTGGGGGCCACGAACCACACCCAGTGGTGCTCTGGGGGACTGCCCCGCCCACCTGGAGCTGTGTTGCCGGGGGCACCCTGAGCCCCTGGTCCCTGTCCCCTACCTCCACAGGCCACAGAGGGTTTTTTGCAGCAGCAGACAGCCCACAACAACCTGTGAGGATTTTCGGTGGTGAGCACGGTTGCAGAGCACACAGCAGCTAATTGCAGGAAGCTCACTGCAAGCCTGAGAGGGAGGCCAGCGCATGGCGCGATGAGCCCTTACCCCCAACATAGCTGGTGCTGAGTCGTCCAGAGACTCTCTATTGCTGAGTGAGTGGTCTGCAGATTAAAGCAGGAGGAGAGCCCTTTTTGTTGTTGTTGTTTTTGTTTTTTTAATTTCTTTTTTCCTTTTTTATTCTTTTTTCTTTTATTATCATTATTATTTTTTTATTTTCTTTCTCCTTCATCTTTTTGTTCCTTTTTCTTCTTTTCTTTCAGCTGTTTTGTTTTTGTTGTTTCTCATACTTGTTTATCTGGATATTGCTTTGGTCACTGTTTTTCTGTTGTGTTCTCCTGTTTTTGTGTTTGGTTTGTGTCTCTTTTATATACTTTTGTTTCTCTTGTCTGATCATTGCTTATCGAGTTTCTATGGGAGTGTATTTGTTTTTTGGTGTTGTTGGGTTGCATTGCTTTGTTTTTGTTTTATGAAGTGGACGTGGACCTAGCCCTTGTCCAGAAGTTGTGACTACACTGAATTTGTAGAAACTACTGACCACAGCCTTTACACACCTGTAACACCACCTCGCCCACCTACAACTGCATTGCCAGGGGCAATTGGGGTGCCAGGATGACTGGCCCTACCCCCACAAACTGTGGAAAAAAACTGCAGAGCCCTGGGGTCATCTTTGTGGTGTTCAGTGACCACAAACCTGCACCACAGCCACTAGGGAACAGCTTTTGTGAATCTGTGAGCACGAGGTGGAGGCTGGCTGTGGTGCCCTTGGGACACTATACAAGAGGGTCACAGGCAAGGTATTGGAGTAAAACCTGAATCTGCATTAACATCTTAAATTGAACTCCATCCTGCCAAGCTAGTGCCACATCATAGAGGCACCCTCAACACGTGGTCAAATAGCCAGACACATGTCCCTAATGAGCATCTTTCAATAGGTGGGCTTTACCAGCATCTGACAGGTGGAAACAGGCCTAGGGGGCCTTGGGCCTTTTCCTAAACTGCCTCAGGGCCAATATTGGGTGCAGCCAGCTTCAGTTCACACAGAGACCATCCTCACATGACCCCAGGTCCAGCACGGGGGGCAGCCAAGTGCATACAGCCTTGAGGCACCTACCAGGTAGCTATGGACCAGGAACAGGCAGGTCTGAAATGACTGAGTGTGCGCCCTGCCCAAGAGACACCAGAACCAATACACCCAGAGGCCAGTGTTAGACAAAACCAGAGTACTAGCTGGTTGAACTTACAAGTGACAATCTCGAATGACATTTTCCACAGGCACAAGAGCCCACAGTGGCCAAGCCTCCTCTGAGGGGATCAACCTCCACACAGCATCTCATACACTGTAAATAGAGCTAATTCTCCTAGCTAATTGGTCTGAGGGTCAATCCCACCCTCTGACAAGACAAAAGCAATTAAAGAGCAACTTCAACAGTGACACCTCTGGACACACGGGACGGGAAAATACAGAGACTGTGCAATCCGAATATAAAGGACACATACTACAAGAGCACCCAGCAATGACTGAGAAGCATAGGTGGTTTACCTAATACATCGAAGCAATCACAGAGTGACAGCCAGAATGAAGAAACAAAGAAACATATCCCAAGTAAAAGATCAGAAGAAACCTCTAGAAATGGAACTAAGTGAAACAGAGGTATCCAGCCTTTCAGAGACAGAGTTTAGAACACTGATGATAAGAATGTTTAAGGA
>NW_017731559.1:1758668-1760022 GCF_001890085.2 Hipposideros armiger
CAAAATAGACTTTAAAATGAAGACTACAATAAAAGACAAAGAAGGGCACTACATAATAAAGGGATCAATTCAACAAGAGGACATAATCCTAGTAAATATCTATGCACTCAACATAGGAGCTCCTAAATATATAAAACAGATTGACAGACATAAAGACAGAGATCAACAGTAACACTATCATAGTAGGGGATTTCAACACCCCGTTGTCACCAATGGACAGATCCTCCAGACAGAAAATCAACACGGAAACAGTGGCCTTAAATGACACTTTAGACCAGCTGGATTAAATCAATATTTTTAGAGCATTTTACTCCAAAGCAACAGAATATACATTCTTTTCAAGTGCACATGAAACATTTTCCAAGATTGACCACATGTTAGGCCAGAAAACAAGTCTCAATAAATTTAAGAAGACTGAAATCACATCAAGCGTCTTTTCCCACCACAATGCTATAAAGCTAGAAATCAATTATAAGAAGAAACCTGGAAAGCACACAAATACATGGAGGCAAATAACGTTACTAAATAGTGAGTGGGTAAAAAATGAGATCAAGGAAGAAATCAAAAGCTATCTCGAGACAAATGAAAATGAAAAAATAACAACCCAAAATCTATGGGTTGCAGCGAAAGCAGTCCTAAGAGGGAAATTCATAGCAATGCAGGCCTATTTAAAGAAACAATAACAATCTCAAATCAACAGACTATCTTTACACCTAAGAGAACTAAAAAAACCCCAAAACAGCAAAACAAGCCCAAAGGGAGTACAAGGAAGGAAATAATAAAGATCAGAGCAGAAATAAATGAAATAGACAAAAAAACAAACAAAAAACAACAAGCCAATACAAAAGATCAATGAAACCAAGAGCTGGTTTTTTTGAAAGGATAAACAAAATCGACAAATCCTTAGCCAAAAGAGAGAGAGGACCCAAATAATAAAATCAGAAATGAAAGAGGAGAAGTGACAACAGATACCACAGAAATACAGAAAACTTCAAGAAAATGCTATGAGCAACTATATGGCAATAAATTTAACAATAAGAAGAAATGGATAAATTTCTAGAAGCATACAATCTACCAAGTCTGAACCAAGAAGAAACAGAAACTCTGAACAGATTGATTACTACCAAAGAAATTGAATCTGTAATCAACAAGCTTCCAACAAACAAAAGCCCTGGACCAGATGGCTTCACAGGTGAATTTTACAAAACATTCAAAAAAGAATTAATACCTATTCTCCTCAAACTGTTCCAAAAAATACAGAAGGAGGGAAGGCTCCCAAGCACATTTTATGAGACCACTATTACTCTGATCCCAAAATCGAACAAAGATATTACAAAAAAAGAAAACTATAGGC
>NW_017731559.1:1761522-1783868 GCF_001890085.2 Hipposideros armiger
TTTGAGAAAATATATGCACCCCTATGTTTATTGCAGTGCTATTTACAATAGCCAAGACTTGGAAACAACCGAAATGCCAATGGTAGACAACTGGATTAAGAAACTGTGGTACATTTATACAATGGAGTATTACTCCGCTATAAAGAAGAATGAAATTGTACCATTTGCAACGATATGGATGGACCTAGAGACTATTATGTTAAGTGAAATAAGTTAGTCGGAGAAAGACAAATACCATATGACCTCACTTATATGTGGAATCTAAAAAACTGAATGAACGAGCAAAGTAAACAGAACTAGTCTCAGAGATATAGAGGAACAACTGATGGTTGCTAGTAGGGAGGGGTGTGGGGATGAGGGAGAAGGGGAAGGGATTAAACAGCATAAATAGGTAACTACAACATTGCCACAGGGATATGAAAACAGTTTGGGGAATATAATTAAAAATGTTGTAAATATTTTGTAGAGTGTCAGATGGTCACATATCTTGTTGGGGAGACCCCTTCATGGATGGGGTAGAGGCTTGATCACTGCACTGTACACCTGAAGCTGATGTTTTATAATATTGTATGTCAACTATAATTGAATATATATATATATATATATAGTCACAGGATGTGGAGTATAGTGTGGGAATGGAGTCAATGGAATTGTCAAAAATATGCATGATATTGGGGGTGGGGAGTGGGGTGGCGGATTGGGGGAGGGGGGCTGTCACTTTGAGGGGTAAAAGTACACCTGAAACTAATTTTAAAAAAAAGAAAGAAAGGGGGTTCAATGGATGCTAGGTTGACCAGTAAGCATGTATACTATGGATACAAGCAGTATGTTAAGATGAAATGGGAAAAAATTTGCTACCTGTAGCCACAGCTGCCTTCTAACAATGCTGGATGTTATTAGATGGATAGCATTTTGTGGTGATGTCTTTGGAAATGTGCCAGATTTGGAATATGTGGTAGCAGGGGCTGACCAGTCCATACAGTGGTGGAAAGAAGGATTCAAAGTTGGGGAGTTGGAAGAGGAAAAAAAATCCAACAGAGAAAGAGAGAAGCCGGTAGGATCAGGCATTTCCTGGGGTCGGAATGAGACAGAAATGCTTAGCTTGGTAGAGGGGGTTGCAGCAGATGAGAAGGTTGCAGAGAAATGTCTAATAAAGATTTTTAAAGTTGCTGTAGGCAAATGCAATGGAAACTCTTCCTCCTACAAACCTATGAACCTTCTCCAAAATGCTATGTAAAGTTAACACTATTCAATAATCCTTTTGCTTTAGTGTTGGTGTTTAGAAATATCCTGCAATTATGCTGTTACTCTCCAGTTTGCCTTTCTGTCACTTTTTTTGGGTCACTTTTTCCTCCCAAACAGGCTTCTCCAGCAGGGAGGCCTGGAGAGACTGAGATACTGCCCGTCCTCCCTAGACCTCAGCCTCTTGGCTCCTCTCCTCAAAGGGAGAGGTAGTGACTGGGGGGGTGTCCAGTAGATGGGTCCCTTCCATCATCAGAGATTGGCTCTGATGTCTCTTAGATGTGCCCAGTGGCTTCTGATGATGGCTATGATTTCTTTGCAGTGTACAAGGGGCACAAAGATTTCCTGGGCTGCCTTGCATGGCACATACAGTACAACATATCTTCTTGGTTTCGAGGGACAGTGGGATTAACATGCCTTCCTTCATTTATACCTTAAAACAGCCGAGTGTGGGAGGTACTATTATTTTCCCCATTTTACAGATGAGAACTGAGGCTCAGAGGCATTCAGGCCACATTCAGTCAGGGTGGATCCCAAATTCGCCTATAGCCCATAGTCACAACCGGAATACTGCATTGCCTCCTGCATTTCTGGGGGGATTTACAGATGACCCTGTAGATAAACAGGGGAGATTATAGGCCTGGGGTCTGTTTCCTGACTTCCAGCCCAGTCCTCATGTTATAGTCTCTGTGGCTCATCTGTAAGATAAGGGAATTGTACTAAATAAGGCCTTGCAGCCATAACATCTGATGAAGCTAATGTGGGGTGAGCTTGGGACCTTGTGTTGATAAATCAAATTCCAGGACTGAGGTGAAATTTCACTTATTTAATAGCCATGTTTTATGTGTTAAGTTCCTTCTGTCAATAGTCAACAAAATTTGAATATCTCCTAAGGGCCGTACACTTTTCTAGAAGGCCCAAGGCAGTCAAAACCCCTCGGTCCATTCTGGATAACATGTTTTACTAAAAGAAATATACAGGGATGTCTTTTGGGAAAAGAAAGTGTGAGAGTTTTCCATTGTTAACATTCTTTCCTTTCCTGCCCTAACAGTCTGATTTCTCTTATTTTTTCAGGAGTCAACACCTTGTTTGCCATCATCTCACTTACCCACCCCCGCACCCCACCCACGTCAAAGAATCTGAGCTGAGAGCAGGAGAATTCACCTGCCACACTGCTTTCTTAAAACAAAGTCCATGGCAATGAATTCTCATTCACAAGAGTGCTGAGAGAAAGATGGCGGGACAGACTAGCTTGCCCCACTCACCCAGCAGGCACCTTGCACAGCCTAGCACATGGTTTATTAGGCATGAATGAACAAAGGCACCTATGAATAAATGATGTGGCTTTCCCAAAATTAGGCAATAGCAAATGCATCCTGAACCGGCTAAGTTGAAAATGTTTCAGAAGTCATTTATATCATCTCATATTTGCTTGGAAATTTCAACTCTCCAGAAGTTTGACATGCTCTAAATGAGTGCTCTATTATTATATAGATTTATTATTTACAGTTTCTCACTCACATTATCTCCCTTATATTTTGGAATTAAATGATGTGAGCTAAACCTGTAAGGAACCAATTCCCTCCAAACCTTATATGATCTAATCCAATTTACTTCATGTCACATGTATTAGGTGATTCAAAGAAGCCTTAAGGAGGGCAGAACATGCATGAATTCAAATTGTTTCCTACTTTGTTTCTTCCTGTTTGACACCAGGGCAGCTTTATGCTGGCAACAAAATCTGCCTCTTTCCTGAAGTGGGGAATACCTCTGTAACCAATGGTGCATGTGTTCTTGTATCTTTCTTTAGTTTAATCCAAATATTGACACATTCTCTCTTAAATATTTAAGATGCTTGGTAAAAAGCCAGACAGTATTACTCAAATTCCTTAAATCAATGATTAAAGATTTTTAATCTTGTCTTTCAAACAGCACACTGGAAGTGTAGCCTGTAAGAATGGCTGCCAAGCCCACTGTAGATATAATGTAGAGTTGTAGAGTAACTAGAAAAGCCTTTTCAACAAAACCCAAGTTAATTCTTACTTGATGTTGATTTGAGTAGATCTCAGTTTAATCCCTTTTGTGACTTAACATATGGTTTATAAAAAAAAAACACCCCGAAGTCAACTATTTATTTTTTTGAATTTATCTACTTATTACCTGATATTGAGAAGTATAGGAATTTAGTACTAGAAAAGACTTAGGGAACCTATGGTTTATGGCAGACCTAAAAACCAAATGTCCAAAGGAATAAAATAATTTCTCTGAGATATCAGAGATAATAAGTGACCAAGCCAGGAATGGAAGCCATTTTTCCTGACCCTATCCCACTGATTCTCCTCCACTAACATGGCAGTGCCCTCTCCCAGCTGTGACCACAACACCCGCTCTGAAGAAAGCAGTGTCAGGCTGTACCTTGAGTTAGGAACTTGTAGAGGTGAAGCTGACCTGCAGAAGCTGTGACTGTCCTCCTGGGTGCCTTAACTGGGGACCTATTAAGAAAATGGGAACATTTCTCTTTCTTAAAACCCACTCATTCTAGAGGAGGGGCTGATAGTGTATTTCAAAAGTATTTATCATAGCCATTATCACCATTATTAGTAATAAAATATTTCATGTTTTGTGGGATTAACTTTTCCTAACACTTTCACATGCACTATCTTATCCTCATTGTACTTTGAGTAGCAAGTACTAGTGTCCCATATACTGGTGAGGGGCTTGAGACCGGGTGTGTTATTTGCTGGAGGTCACATAACCAGTAGGTACGAGCTCTCACTAGAACCCAGGTCTTTTAATTCCTCTCCTTTATTCATTCATTTACATTAAAACTTCTGTTACTGAGATGACAAATAATTCTGTAACTGTGAGGGAGGAATTTAAATCTTCTGTCACTTATGTTGAAAAAAATCTTGGATTATCTGATTCCTACTAAGCCACCCTCCTTGGCCTCTGACTTTCAGAAGTCCTCACCAAAAGGGCAGTTCCTGTTTGGAAGGTTCTCATTCTAGGTGTCCACTGAGTGACCAGGACAGTTCCAGAGTCACGTGTGGCCCTGGACCCAGCTGCACTTCATTTCCACTCGGGGAAGATCCAGTGCCATGCTGGCAACTGTCATTTAGTTCCCAGAGGCATTAGTGCTGGCAACACCCCAAATCGCCACTGAGGCATTTACCTCAGATATTTTCACGTGCATTTTTCAAATGCTGAAATCTGTGGGTTTCTGGAAGTTTCTCTTAAGATCTCAGTGACTTATTCTAATGGTTACAAAGGGCTGGTTGGGCCAATTTCCTTAGGGCACGACCTCTCCCTTTGGGAGAATTCTGCACACACAAATCATGGATGGAACAAGGAAGTATTTTTATTCATGTGTCTTACATTCCCTTTTTTCTTTTGAGTAGTCTACCAAAGGCTTCAGGATTACCCCCTCTCTCCTGCTCCTCGCCTCAAATGTAAACAGATCATAAATTCTGCAGTAAAGCAGTGCAAAGGTTTTAAAGACTGTTTACAACCAGGCTTGATCTCTAGAAAATGAGCTTAACTCAAGACAGAGAAAAATCCAAGGAAGAAAGAAGAGAGATAGCTTGCATTGCATAAATTTATCTTTTCACCCGATCATCCTCCAATTTGAGAGAAACACATTCCTGGTATTCAGAACCCAGTGTTTTCACCTGTCGACATCTGCAATACAAGTTAATGGCAGTTGGGTGTTTGCACGGGTGTCTGTCCACAAAACCTGTTCTTCATGATTAATGATCAGTTAAGTGTTTCAGATCTACAGGATGGCTACTGTGGATGGGAGAGAATATTCTGAGCTTCAAACATTTTTGTGCTTTCAAGAATTTTGCCCATGGATTCAAAGACCCTCTGAGGACCAACTGTGGCTTCTGAGAGGCTGTCCTCTAAGGGCTGGTCATTCGTATAGGCCTCCTGGCCCTGCAACCACTCACCAGAAACATGGGTGCAGAGTAGCCGTCAGAGGTGGCCCTGCCACTGGGTCGACTTTCCAAAACCTCCCAAAGCCTGCTTTTTCTGCTTCCATTCTTGGCAGAAAGATCTTCCTAGAGACAGGCAAGTCAAGGCTATACACAGTCCCTGGAAAGAATGAAGGGCTGAACCTGGGAGCCTGGGGGCGGCTCACCTATTTAGACTCCTTGGGGAGGTGTCATCAGTTAAAAAAAAAAATTGAGAGCGTTCCTCATGACCACTTCAATCATCTGTCTTGGCAAGAGGACCTGAAATAACATTTACCTTTCCCTTTGTTTTCAATTGGCAGCAAGTAACAGTGATCGCTGAGTCTGCTGACCTCCCCTCCACCCCGACTCCTTCCACATTAATCCCAGCTGGCCCATCACCACAATCACTCCAGCAGCCCCTCTCCGCCCAGGACAACATAGCTGTGGTTGGTTATACACCTTCTTTGGGTTACGCTTGCCTTTACTTCCCACAGGTGTTTGCTGTGTCTTCTGCTTCTGAGTTTAAGAATCAGACAGAGTAGCACCTGATAATAGCACAGTGAAGGCATGGTGAGTGACTGACTAGAGTGACTGACTCTGCCTTGCCATTGAGAGCTGGATCTAAAAGTCTAAAATTCAGCTGGCAGTACAGGGATGGGCTGGTGTGAGTCTGCTCTGTGCCTGGAATTAGGTTGAGGACAGTGGCCGACCCAGAAATCATGATAATCGTCATCTTAAGAATGTCTTTCGATTTGGACAATTGTTATTTTTCAATTCTGTGTGAAATTCTAAGGGAACTTAGCTATTTGTATCAATCTTGTCTCAAAGGCACACTTGCTGTAAAAACACTCCTTCAAGACAAGTTCTCCAATTCTCCCCTTTTAACCTCATCTTCTTCTGTATAGAAATTCTGGACCCACTGCTGCCTACCTCTGTGGGTTACAAAGATGAGATTTGAGGGGCTCACAGTTAAGAAAGCTGACAAGTCAATATTGGTCAGTACCAAAACCCTCTCACAAAGCCAGCAAACATCAGCAACAGACGTTTTATTTGAAATGTCATAAATTTCAGGGTGTAATAGAGGGATAGTGATCGATAAATACTTGTTTCAGAAGTAGATGAAGGGAATTTTGTTGTGCACATTCTGCCACGCACAGGGTAAATAAATAACACCCAGCAAGTTACTAATTTGTTTAAACAGTGGGTGTCTCACTGGATATCAGAATCATAAAGGCATCTGAGGTCCCTTTTATACCATTCTCTGTATATAGCAATCCTGGTCCCTAATTGCAACAGTTTTTGGATTGCTTTATTTTCTTTAAACACAAACTGTTAAGTGACAAACGCAGGAGTGAAAGTTAAGCTTTCAGTATTCAAAAACTCACTGATGTGCAGTGTAAACCCCAAATAATAGTGAGTTCTGGGTGAGAACTTTGCTTCAACAACTGACCCCATGTAGTCTGTTCCTGGATGATCTGTTTGTTGTCTGTAAATGATCTCCCCTTGATCTTCATAGAAATTTGTGAAATTTGTGTGATCACCCCTGTTTTACAGATGAGAAAACTGGGGCTCAAAAGGTAAATAATGTGCCCAAGAGCACAGAGCTCTATGTGCTACAGTGGCATCTGCATACAGGTCCGTCTGACAACAAAGCCCCTGCTCATTCTGCCGCATGATATTAACACATAGAGCCAGCTTTGGCATGGGAGGGAACCAGCTGGAATTCTATTTCAGGTATTTTCCGATCCATTTACTTTAAAGGAACAAGAAGGGAGAAGGTCATAAATTGTTTCATTGCTTTTGTTTTCCAACTCCCATTTTGTTGGTTTTTATTTTTTTCCATTCTAATTCCTCTGTTGGTCATTGCAAGTCCTGCCTAGATCCTATTTTGTAAAAATAATTTATTTTAAAATAATTTTACACTTTTGGAAGTTGTAAGAACCATACAAAGGAAACTTGTATCCCTTTCACCCAGACCCCCCAATTACTAATATTTTATATTTGGAGGCTCTTTTTCTTGCCTTCTCTCTCTCTCTCTCTCCATACATATAGTTTGATTATATTGGGTTGTCAGAAAAGTCATGATGTGTTTTTTCTATGTTTTTTGTTGCAAAAATGTGTCATGACTTTTCTGACAACCCAGTACATATTATACATAAATAATTAATATATAGTCTTTTTTTGAACCACTCAAGAACAAATTGCAGACATTCTACTCCATCACCCCTAATTATTCCAGTATGTATTCCCCCAAAGCTAGGACACTTTCCGACATAACCCCCATACAGCCATCCAAGTCACTTCCAGATGTTATCATTTCACCCACAGACTCCATTTACCTTTTGCCAACTGACCCATTGATGTCACTTCTTTCTTTCTTGCCCAGGATACAATTCAGTGTCTTACATTGCATTTAGTTGCCAAGTCTCTACAGCTTCTTTTGATCTGGACTGGTTCTTTAAGTTTTCCCCTATCGTTCAGGACCTTGAGTGGAAAGAGTCCTGGCCTTTCATTCTGTAGGGTGGCCCACCCTTGGGCCTGTCTGATGTCTTCTCATGACCAGACTCAGGCCATGTATTCTTGGCAGGAATCCTATAGAAATGATGTGATGCACTGAGAAGTTGTCAGCTCGCTCATCACTGGAGATGTTAGCCTCCATCACCTGCTTTTTCCACCATAGTGTTTCCACTTTTCCGTCATAACTGGTTAAGATTTTATGAGGAGACCACATCAATATCCTGTTCCCACCAGCCTAAGTCTCCACTGATGACTCCCTTATGAATCAACCACCAAGATGATGGTTGTCAAATAATGGTTTTTTATTTTTGTAATTTCTTCTGCCATCTACTGACATTCTATCGTAAGCAGAACTTTCCTTTTTACATTTATTTGCTTTTCATATATGAATAGATATATGGAGTCCTATTATTTAATGGGCTGATTTATTTATTTATTTATTTATTTATTTATTTATTTATTTATTTAGAGATTTTATTGGGGAATTGGGGGAGGAAAACAGCGTTGGAGAATCGGGGAAGGGAAACAGACAAGTTGCTATTGTTTTGTTCTTCCGTCTAGTTGTGGAGGACATGGCTTCACTGGCTCATGTTGGTATTGTCATCGTGCTCTTCCCGGGTGAGGCACTTGCTTGCAGGCCATTGGATGGCTGCTCACGAAAGTGCACGCCCACTGCCGGCCAGCCCCACTGCAGCCTACGCTGTCGCCGGCAGCTTACAGCAGCCCAGCTCCAGGCCAAGCTGTTGTTCACCATCTTGGCTATAGAGGGCACAGCATCACTGGTCCTCATGTGGGATCCAAATCAGGGCCCTGCTGCTCAGAGCTAGAGTCCCAAGACAACTCCTAACCAACACGCCACTTGTCCGGCCCTATCATTATTTATTTTTGGTGCTCAAAGTGACACATATTTGACCAGTGGGAACCTCTTCAAATTGGCTCCCATCATGTCCTCATCAATTTTTTTTTTAGCTTTTCCTGAACAACAAGATATTTCAGACTCATGGCCCAAGTCTAGGAATCAGCCATGTTTCCAGGGGGCTCTCTGATTTCTTTTAGTGGAGGGTGGTGTTTAGAAACCCAAGACCTGGTACGTATACACACACACACACACACACACACACACACACACACACACAATCTATTCCTGTGCATGTATTATAAAATGAGTACACACTGATGCATCTAACTTGAATCCAACACCTCAATATTCTTTTTGGCCTTCTCCCTTTCAGTATTTGCAGATTTCTTCCCTAATGATGAGAAAAAGGCTCCCATGGCCCTCAATACTGTGTATACTTATTTGCTCAGCCCCCTGTATGCCATCGATCTCACTACTACTCCAACTGCCTCTTTGGTCAGCTGCCTCTGTGGTCCCCCACTTACCCCATCCTGCTCCTGGCTTGGCCACCACGCATGCCGCCACCTCTGCAGTTTCCCTTCCCTCTCACTGCTGCTCCACAGGCACACCATTGCCTCCATTCCCCCACCTGTACACTTCCACCTTGCCTCTGCTGCTTTCTCAGCTCTGAGGACACTGCTGCTTCTGCACAGGGAAGAGGAGGGCCTCGGTCCTATTTGATACACCCACAATCTGAGCCCAAAACAAAGCTAGAGAAGTGAGGCAGCAAGCTTGATAAATATAATGGAGCTTTCTTTTCTTTTTAATTTTAGATGGGCAGTGCTCAGCATTTTTTATAATGGTGCTGTGCTGTTGTTTAAAATATATTAATAATCACTGAATAAGCTAGTGCATGGAACTACTCTCCAACTAATGAAGCAAACAAAGGGACTAATTTTAATCCATTTTAAGAATTTTATATGCATCTGTGTGGTACTGCCTCTTACTAGACCTACAAGATGTTTTGAGTTTGATTTCATAAATACCATTTTATAGATACCATTTCCTGACAGCCAGAAAAGCTCAGTGTTCACTTTTTTTCTTACTTTTTAAAATGTACAAAGAACATTTCTATAAAAATTCTCACCTGGCCTACTTGGGAGGGAAGAGAGAAAGAAGATAAAACTCATGTGTAACTCGGGGAAAAGTGGAAGTTATAAAGTTATAAAGTTGAAAGCAGAACAACCATGGAGACCTCAGACCTATTTTCTGTCCATGCCTTTTTAGGAGGGTGTGGGAGGAATGATGGACATCTGTGATCTTAAAACAAACTCTTTTTAACTTTCCCTCCCCCAACTAGATTATTTTAGATTTGAGTAATATCAGAACTTCGCAATCTCTAATTTTAAGAGTTATTTCTCGTTATTTTGAGGTGTCTCCCATTCAGAGCAATCAATAAAGAGTTTTGAGCAAGGACGATCTTCAAGGTCCTGTGTGGCATATAAGGGATGCAGTGAACCTAGCATTATGGTTCAACATGCACATACAAGTAACAAGAGAAGGCAGGCCTGCTCCCTGATGTGTCTCCTTGGGCCAGTTACTTCGTTTCTCAGAGTTTCAGTTTCTTAGTCTATAAAATGAGGGGTACTATTATGTAGGACCGTTCTGAGGAATTAAAAAAAAAAAGGGGAGAGAATGAGCCTAGACTTCTTGGCACAGTGCTTGGTGCATAATGTCATCCAGTAAGTGGAGGTTATGATCATGAATACAGCCTAATATTGGCCTTTGACCTTGGTGACTATAGTCCAGTTTAGTCAATGAGATATAAGTACACCAGAAGTCAAACCATCACCCTGTTAGCTTGCATCAACTGGTGTTGCCACAATTCCCAAAGCACAGAAGAATTTGGATATTTTAGGAAAATAAAAAAACAAACAAAACTCAGTTGCTTCCCTTCCCCAAGTGCCAAGGGCATTTCCCCAGGCCCCACTTTGCCTGTCTTAAAACAGCCTCCCAAGAGCAGGCTCCCCTAGAAGGTCTGTGAATGTGATTTATCAAGGACATGCTCCCTGGGGAGACAAGTAAGGGAACTGAAGCAGGACAGGGAAGCAGAAGTCCTCAAGCAAGGGTGCAGTTTCAGGAGAAGTGCCCAGGGGGTAGAATCCAGGAATGTCAATCATGCTTCAGAACTATCCCAGCCTATGGGTCACTGGGCAGGGTTGCCCTGGGGAAGAAGTTCCAGGCCCCCTGGCTTTCTGCTCTTTGGGTAAAGGCTCCAGTGGCACCAGGGTTGGTCCTTCAGGGAAGCCTTGGGGAGCTATTGAGGGATTTAAAGCTAATTGAAGTGAGTGTGGGAGGGAGGGTTGAGAGTGTCGTGGGTGGAGCACCAGCATTTCTGCTTCTAGACTCCACTCTAGAACTCAGGCTATGGAGGCTGACCCGGCACGAGATAATCCAAGGAGTTGAAGCTGCCCCACCTCTCTGTCCTCCCTCTAGTCTCTTGAGTTCTCCCCTATTGACAGGAAGGCAGCGAAATAGCTCTGTGCATCTGACCTAGTTTCCCTCCTTTTTGCCAGGCTGTACCACCAAAATGTGGCTTATGTCCTGCCAGCCCACTTCTCTTCCCGCCTTCTAAGCCCTAGATCCTTCTCACTATAATTATTACCAGCAAATATAAGTCAGGGATTCACAATAAGAGAAGAGTCATCTGTCCCAGGATGGTGCACAATGAACTGCCAAAGAAGTTGTCAATATAATGGAAGGACTGATAGTGTGGAAGAAGACAGCTGTCTAGGACGGGAGGTTAGAGAAAGAAGAAAGTGCCCGGGCTTTGGTTGGTCTTGATGGCAGCCTTCAGATTGGTAGATAAGGGTTTGAAGAAGGTAGAATTAAAAATAAACATTCCATGAATTGCGTTAATCTGATTTTTTAAAAGTGGGCCTCAATGTCTGTGATCTTAACACATTTAAGAGACAAATGGAGGTGTGAGTTGCTAGTCCCTGCACATGGTAGGCACTTGATAAACAATTCTTGAATGATTAGAATAATTTGCTTTGAGCAAATATTGCAATGGTTTGATTTTAGTCTTGTCTCAATATTGTTTTACCCAGGGGAGGGCCTCTAGGCTGGATTTCAAAAGGATGATGATTGCAGAGAGAGTAGAAGGGAAGTGTTTTGGTCTTTTGTTTTTTTTGTGTGTGCCTAGAAGCACCAACTTCCAAGAAAACAGGTTCTAGAATGGGAATTGGGAGGACGTGTGTTGAGGGAAATAAACTATTTGATTTTCCAAGTTCTTTTAGGCTTTTAATCTTATTTTTGACACAATTTAGTCTATTAAGGAAGTGCTATATTTTAAAAATTACAATAAGTTAAAAATCTGACTAGAATACTTGGTAGTGTGTAGATATGAAACAAAATGACAAAATATGCAAATTATACTCTATGTAAAGGAAATTTTCCTATTGATCCATTTCTTAGTCACCCATTTTCCCTCTCCATAGGAAACCACTGGTGCCAATGCCACATACAAGATCTGACAATTAAGTTCACGAACTTGTTGCAATGATGTTGCTAACCTTTGATATCAGAGGGATTATTTATTATAACTTTATACCAACAGCTAACCAAGTTTACAATTTGCAAGTGCTAAAAATGCTGCATGAAAAAGTTAGACAACCTGAACTTTTTGCCAATTCATGGCTCTTGCATCACGACAATGCACACAGCTCACACAGTATTGTCTGTGAGGGAGTTTTTAGCCAGTAAACAAATAACTGTATTGAAACACCCTCCCTACTACCTGAGCTGGCCCCATATGATTTCTTTCTTTACCCAAAGATAAAGGAAATATTGAAAGGAAGACATTTTGACATCATTCAGGACATCAAGGGTAATATGATGACAACTCTGATGGCCATTCCAGAAAAAAAGTTCCAAAATTGTTGTGAAGGGTGGACTAGGCACTGGCATTGGTGTATAGCTTCCCAAGGTGAGTACTTGAAGGTGACCTTAGTAATATTCAGCAATGAGGTATGTAGCACTTGATCTAGGCTGAGTTGGCAAACTTAATTGTCTGACCTCGTATACCTTTCTGAGAATTTCTATGCATTCTATGTGCAAGTTTCCCACACAAACAGTTGCATAATAAATATACTGTTTCGTTCCTTTTTTACCTAACTCTATATTTTAGAGATAACTAATCAGTATATATAGAGCTGTCTGATTTTTATTTATTTTATTTTATTTTTTTAAAAAGATTTTTATTGGGAAATTGGGGGATGGGAACAGTGCTGGGGAATTGGGGGAAGGGGAACAGATAAGTTAGAGCTGTCTGATTTTTAAAATGTATATTTTTAATTACTAAACAATCACATGTTATAAAGCTTTTAAATAATACAGAAATATACAGAATAAAAAGTAAAAGCCCCTTCAACATTCCCCTCCCACAATTTTTAAAAATATCTTAACATACACATATGTGTATGTATACACACATGCGATGTATTTTTAGAAACATAAATGGTATCATACTGTATATATTTTGTGACTTCTGTTTTTGATTTAAAATATATGATTGATATGTTTATTCTATAGATATAAATTTACCTTTTCTTTTAATTTAATTTAATTTAATTTATTTCCCCCCTCTCCTCCCACCCTCCACCTCCGAGCCTTTGTTTATAGTCTAGTCACGGAGCATACTGCTCACTGGCCCATGTTGGTGTTATGATCATTGTGCTCTACCCAGCTGAGGCAGTTGGTCATTCATGGCGGCTCACAGCAGCTCTTGCCAGCTGCCGGCCACTCATACTGGCTGCTGGCCACTCACGCCATCCGCCAGCCACTCATGGCAGCCCAGCTCCAGGTCGAGCCGTTGTTCAAAATCTTAGCTGTAAAAGGAGCAGCTTACTGGCCCATATGGGAATTGAACCGGCAGCCCTGTTGTTCAAAGTTCGCGCTCTTACCGACTGAGCTAGCTGGCCGCCCCTAATTTTATTTTTGATTAATAGAAAAAGGTACTAATTTTTTTGAATAGGTAATATACATATAGGGTGTAAAATTCAAAAGACACATAAGGGTGCCCAGTGGGAAGAAAGTCTCCATCTGCCTCTGGGCCCCAGCCATCATTTCTCCTTTCAGACACAATTGTTGTCGGAAAGTGGGCCCTTTTCGGTGCGAAATCCAGGTCCTTGGCAACTCGAGCAAGAAATTGAATGAGTTGCCAGAGTAAAGCACTGAAAAAGTAGTTTATTCAAAAAGATAGTACATTTCAAAGAGTAGAAGTAGGCCCGAGCAGTAGAGAATAGCTCAAGGGCCCATTATTAGAAAAGAAATTACATTCCAAAGAGTTTGGAGTAGGCCACGCATAAGGGCGAGGCTCAAAGGTCTCGAAAAGGAAGAAGAAGTCTAGAGAGCAGGGCATCCAAAAAGGAAAAAAGGGATAAAGCTTCGAACTTTCCAGGACTTGGGGTTTTTATCCCTTCTCTAGAATGGGCTGTTTCCCTATGGGCATGGGACCACTTGATTGGCACCTGTGATTGACAGGATGTACTACGCAGGTGCGAGTGACTGGTCTGATCTAGTTGTACCCATTTGTTTTAGGGGTAGATAGTTACAATGAAAAGAAGTTTTGGGATGAGAGGGGAGGTAACCAGGTGGTCACATTCTGTGGGATGTGCAGGAATGCAGAGACCCAATGTCTGCTTCTATCTGCCTACCTAGTCTTCCCCTTGAGAAACGTGATCCCCATGAAATCTCTATGGGAAGCTGAGGGACAGGTCTCTTCTTCTGTATCCACTTCCTGCTGGGCAGGGGCGTAGAGCTGTCCCTGCCTATTGGGGAATTCACAGAACTCTCACCCTAGCTGATCTCAGATGGAAGGAAGGGGTCTTGAGCTCCACTTGGAAGACCGTGTTGGCTTCTTTTGTTGTGACCAGCAATCTTGTTAGGGTATCCTCTGTATCCCCAAAGTCCCTGAATGAGGAAAAATAGATTGTAGTTAATATATCTGTTAGCTCTCATGAAGCCTGTTGCTCAGGTGGTGTCAGTTGTCTGGGCCCAGAATGGGTTTGGCATTTAGCTTACTGGCCTGGGGGATATTAGGAAATCACAGGCCCTCAAGTAGTTATCTGAAACAGCAGACTACTATTGTTTAGGATTCAGAAACTGATTTACAAAACAATCAAGAAGCAGGGGAATAGAATTTTAGGATTCAGGCTAGGAGCAATCTTTAGTCTAGGATTTACAAACTGATTAGAAAAGTAATCAAAGCCAAGGACTAAGAAACTAAGAAACTAGGGAGGAGACTTAACATTTTCTATACTTAACATTTCTATAGGAAAGAAAACTTAGGGGGCTCTCTTGGCCAGTAACACAACCACTATTGCTATTTGTGCTGTATCCTTTCAGAGACAGTCTATGCATTTAGACATATATAAAATTTTTTTTATCCATACAAATAGTAGCATGCTATTCATGCTGTTCTGTCCTTAGCTTTTGTTTTTTTCACACAAAGTAGATCTTAGGTGTTTTTCCTATCCATATGTATTTATAGATGTTTCATTTTTTTGTTTTTAAAGATTTTATTGGGGAATTGGGGGAGGGGAACAGTGTTGGGGAATTGGGGAAGGGGAACAGACAAGTTGCTGTCCTTTTTGTTCCTCAGCCTAGTTGTGGAGGATGTTCCTTCACTGGCCCATGCTGACATTATCATTGTGCTCCTCCCAGGCGAGGCAGTTGCTCGCCGGCTATTGGATGGCTGCTCATGGCAGCTCACGAAAGTGCACGCCAGCTGCCGGCCAGCCCCACTGCAGCCTACACCATTGCCAGTGACTCACGGCAGCCCAGCTCCAGGTCGAGCTGTTGTTCACCATCCTAGCTGCAGAGGGCGCAGTGTCACCGACCCGCATGTGGGATCCAAACCGGGGCCCTGCCATCCCAAGCCAACTCTTAACCAACATGCCACTCTGCTGGCCCAGGTGTTTCACTTTTTTAACAGCCAATAGTATTGTAGTCCATAACACAGATGTACCATAATTTATTTAATCTGTTCATTAGTCATTTTACATGTATGGAGGGTATCTGTTGGGTAAATTCCTAGAATACAGAGACTGTTTGCCTTCCCTGTTCCTCCACTTTCCTTATCAGTCCATTTATTTATTTACTCACTCACTCATTTGTTTATTTACTAATTCTTTTAACCCAAAGCCTGTCATATGCTGCCTATCACTATAAGTCCTTGACTAATTTAAACCTACCATTTTTTTTTTGAACATAATATTATTTTGCAAACAAATACTTGTTCAACTAGAGAAGTTAAGGTCTTCCTATGTATTTCCTACTATTTGCTAGGACCACCCATAAATTATCGCAATCAGCTGAGAGGGTGTAAACCCTCAATGGAAGAACATGCCTGAGGTCTCTGTGTCACCAGGCCCTCTGGGAGCCCTGCTGTTTAGTCCCACTGAAACCTAGCCTCTCTGCCTTGCCAGTGAATGAGTTTGGCAGTGCCTGGGAAGCCCATTGATTGTGTACAAGTGCCAGATGAGTAGGAGAGAGGTCTCATGCCAGCCAGCCGGTAGGTAAGTATTAGTCACACAGGAGCACAAACAAGTCTCTAAAACCACATTTAGCCAGCTGTGACCAGCGGTGTCCCATGGTTGCCTGCCTACAGACACCTCTGTGCCACATTAAGAAAGACTTCCCACTTATTGCGGCAACAAAGCCAGCTGCTGGGAATTAGGTGGTAAATCTCAGAGGAGGAGGGGGTGGCGGCAGGGACAGAAAGGGAAGGCCGAGCCACTCCTTACACAAACAATTCCTTTAACTCTCCTCCAAATGGGAGTTGGCACCAGAAAAGGAGGTGGGTCAGAGGAAAGGAAGGCAGCTCTCCATTCCCTCGCCACTTCTTCAATGAAAAGAAGGAACCATCCAAGAGGGATGGTCTTGATAATGGAGATGCGGGCTGCAATGGGAGAGGAGTGGATGAGGTAGAAGGGCCATGGAAAAGATCAAAATGCCCACATTCTCTTCTCTTGCATGTGAGATAAAAGAGTATTTTCTAACACCATGGCCTCAGCCCTTGCCTCAGAATAAACTAGATTAGAAATACTGGGCTCTATTAATTACTAAGACCCTGGGCTTCAGGGGTGAAAGAGCTAATTTCTACCAATACTTGAAGACTAAGGTACAAGTATTGCTTTTCTTGTTTTGGGTATGATTTTAAAATTTAAATTTCAGAATACATTTTTTATTCTTTTAATTTCCAGTCTTTAGGAAACGTATTACTGTTTTCTTCCAAAAAGCTTATTTCCTTAGGATATACTACTCCCAGAGGTGGGTAAATATTTCCAGAGCACTTATAGATTAAAGGCTGTGCTTTCACCGTGAAAGACTTGTCCACGATTCTCATATCTTTCATTCATTCACTGATTTATTGTTTTAATAAGCCATTAAATGAATATTAATTTAGTGCTTATTTTGTGCCAGGCAAAGCTCTCTCTATTGAGGTAGGAGGAAGGTGTTGTGGGATCACAAAGAAAGGATGATTATTTTGATTGGGGAATCCAGGGAGGGCCTCGATGAGGTTGTGGCATTTGGAACTGGGCCTTGAGGGATGAACTTCCATGTTCCATTTCAGGGGTTCATTGCTGGTAAAATAAGGTTGGTCCAAACACTGATTTAATGGGGAAAAGGAATGCGGCTTCATTTCAGGTTGCCCTATTTATATCAAGACTTCTTTGGGTCAGCTGAGTGGCTCAGTTGGTTAAGAGCTCACTCAAGAGTGCAAGCTCTGAGCAACAGGATCGCTGGTTCGATTCCTGGCCCAAGCTGAGCTGCCAACAGGGATGGCTCAGCTAAAAAAAAAAAAGAAAAAAAAAGATTAGACATATATCGAGACTTCTTTAATGTAAATTCCTACCTAAGAATATTCAGTCTCTGGTTGTGTGTGGTGCCCTGTCTCTGTGGGTTTGATAGAAATCATGTTGTCAACATTCCCTTAATGAAAGGTATTTCTAAATTGCACTTCAGCGTTTCCTAAATCATGGGGCTTGTATCGCCTTTCCAGAAGTCACTGTTTGGATTAAGTTGTTCTGCTTGGCTCATGCCTATGAAAGGCCCATTCCTTACTAATGGTGGAGAACTGCTCTGACAGTGTATTTTCTTTCTCACCCCAACCAGCCCCATCCTTCAGAATTGGAAGGGGAGAGTGAATATTCTTTGCTTTTGATCAAGACATGTCTCCTGCCAGGAGCAAGGAAGGATGTGTAGGAGGGAATGTCTCTGATAATAACAATAAGAGTAATGAGTAAAAGTTCGCAACAGGATCTTGGGCAACTAAGTTACCCAGACCATTTATACATGTTTACAGTGTGAGTATTTTTTTTTCTCCAGCTAACAATGGTTCCCAAATGCCTTCCTTCCCCGGGCCCCCTCCCAAGCATGGTGAATGGTCCTGTCTGAACTACAGAGGAGCAGCGTTCAAAACTAGGTTTTTTTTTTTTTTTTTTGCTTGCTTGCTTTTGGCAGTGCATAAAGCTAAGTGGGGCACCATCAGCCTCGTGAGGGCAAGGCACTCACGGGGCCTGGGTTCTGGATTTTATGGCTGGGAATGTCATGTGACCTTCCTGGGTTAATGCAGCCCCTTCTCCAAGTGATTGAGGAAATCTTCCCTTCAATTCCCTCCTCTCTCAGCAGGTAATCGGAGTGGTGATCTTCATGTTTAAGAAACAGATTGTGACTTCAGCAACAATTAACTGACTTCCTACACATCCCTCTGTACCACCTCTTGGGTGATTTAAGAGGAAACAAGACTTCCTCCTCCCCGGCTCCACTGGACTGAGCCTCCTCCAGCTTGGGCCAGCCTAGCCTCAGCTACGCAGCAGCAGGAAGTTTCTCTCATCCTCTGCACCCCCTTCACATCCTGGTAACAGGAGGATGAGCAGGAAGTGGAAAGTGTCAGGCCAAAGTCTTTCAAGCTCACAGTCGGCTCAAGGTCTTTAGCCGACTAAAAAAATACAAAACTTTCCAAATGGTTCTGTTAGTGGCTCCCTACAAATACTTTACACAATTGTGTCAGAAATTATTACTCACTAAGGTGCTGGGTTATTTATTTGTTTTTTCTTTTTCTTTTGCTAAAAAAAAAATATATCAAGGTTGAGTGTTTATCTCAGTAACCGTCTTTCTGGTTGCTTGGGTGGCGGATGGGACAGGCCTCTTGTATGAGGGAATAGCCCATGGCAGCCCCTGTGCTCAAAATCGGGAAAATTGGTTAGCCCAGATTGGTGCTTTAAATTTGGGGAAATACCCCCACACACCAGGTGCCAGCTGTCAGATTGTTCTGAACCTTTGGACACAATACATCACTTTTTCAGGTCTCAGTGTCCTCATTTGTAAAATGAATGGGCTGGAATCATTAAGGTCTAATGTTCTCTGAGTCAGTGAGCCTCTGGTGAGACCCACACAGAGGCCCTCTGCTTTCTCCAAAGGCAATAAACCTGAGGTATGCCTCAAGCCGCTTCTCCAGAGGCTACTTCTCTACATCTTCTGTCCTTCTTTCTTCTTCCTGTGGGGCTGACCTCTGAACTACTCTCCAGCAAATCTCCACTGACTTGGCATAAGGCATGGTCTGGCAATAGCACTTTCACACAGTGGTCTTCCAGCACATTAGGACAATCATTTATTTAAAATTTTAGGCCTACAATCACAAACCAGGCCCAAAGATTGCACCTGTTTGTAAAAACCTTGCCTTTTCATCAGCTTCTCTTATTTAAGCACTTTTGTCCTTACTATTATCCCACTTACTGCCCATAGCCCAGTTGGAAAATAACCTGGGATGCTTCTCCCTGTCCCCTCCCCACTGTCCCTCCCTTTTCTTCTTTAGCAGTTGAGGGAGTAATAGGAAAAAGGGATCTGTTTTGTTAGGAGGTTAGCATTTATCAAAAATAACATTTTCCCTGACTAATTTCCAGATACTGCCCATCAATTATGTTGGAATGTAAATACAGTATATTTGAAATGCAGACCTGTACTAAGGCATGCCTCAACTCCCCAACTCCTACAATTGAAGATCTCAAGGCAATGAATGCTTCTTTGAGTTGGTGTGAGATTGGCATTTAGAAGTTCCATGTGAGATGCAAAACCCCAACTTCCTCTGATTCTAAGCTACAGGCAGTGTGATACCTGGCAGAGTTACTTCTACATGGGGACTCTCTAAATTTAGAAAAATAATGGACCATGACAAAGAGAAAACATCAAAATGGAAGTGAAACAAATCTTTTGGGAGTTGTCTTTGTCGCTGGATTGGGAAGCCTTTTATTCCTGTTCCAAATGAGATAGTCTGTGAGAAATGTCTGGCACAAAGTAGGTACTATGTTGACACGAGCGTCCTTCCCTATTCCTACTGCTTTCCACTTCACACAGTGGGTAGATGCGCCTGCTCAGAGTAGTCATCCTAAAGGGCTGGGGGAACTGAGAGGGACCAGGGAAGGAGACCCATATCTACTGGTTGAGAGCCCTCCTCTCCAGAATATAACTGTAGAAACAAAATAGGTCTCAATGGATGCCTAGGACAGCCATGGAGAAGAAGGGGCAGCCTGAGCAACGTGTTGGGGTAGCAGACTTGATCCCCCTAATTTGCCTGGTAGTGGAAAGACTTTATACTTGTATGTATATGAGTCCCAGGTCCTTTTTAAAGCATCAATAGACTAATTGTCCTCTTCTTCCTCAGCAACTGTCTTTGTGAGACACATATACTTGAGGGTTTTCCCAAGTGCAAACCTTGACTAAGTCAGTGAGGCTTTGCAAGGTCAGATGAAGCCTGCATCTCTAGAATTCCATATTAGAGCCCCATTGGGCAACTAATGTCTGAAACTGGAGGCCTGAAAGATTCAATAATGGACAGTCATGGTAAAGGCATTAAAATCAGAGTGAGATGATGAGGAATTCCACCTTAGTTTAAACGATTTCCCTTTTCACTAGATGAGTCTGTCACTCTGAGGTCTGGAAGCCTAAATTGAGAAGCACCCAAACAAAACTGGGGGACTTTGAAAGAGACTACAGAAGAGTTAGTTGTGGTATCTACATCACCTGGAATGGGAGAGAGTAGCCAACCTTTGCAGTCCTGGTCCTCCTATATGCCACCCCCTCCTTGGCTTATCCATGTGTCCCTGCTGATCTGGGTCTTCTTCCACTGTTGTCCCATATTTAGATTTAGGCCAGCTGCAGGGTCCTGCTGCTTCTGAAATATATATGCTTTCTACCTTAATTGCTACTCCATTTCTGCTGCTGTGACTTTATTGCATCAGCACATTTCTAAATTTGATGACGTTCTTTGTGTTATGGGAGATACTTCTCTCTGTGTGTTCAGCAAAACCATACTTTGGTCAGGTTCCCAGATCTGTGAGGAGCGCTGTCCTTGTCTGTGTGGCTGGTCACTGTGTTGTGCTGACCATCTGGCCTGTTCTAGTTAGGAGCCATACCATCGACTCTGATGTTGCAGCCTCCACAGCCTCCCTCTGACTGGACTCAGATGCTAACACTCCTTTTGTTCTCTACCAACTTTGGGTGCAATAATTTTTTTGGCCATCTTTTTTACAATCTTGGAAAAGGGCTACTCATCCTCTCTTCTGGTTTTCTGTGTGAGGGAGTTATTTCTAAGCAATATGTGGCCAGGAAATCTGTCCTCTAGGTCAGGTAAGCAGAGCATAGATTTGTTGCATGCCAACCCTGTGGTGGGTACTCTGCTGTGCGCTAAGAGTTCAGAGAGGAAAGACTGTCTCTACTTTGAAGAACTCTCAGTCTAGGGGAGACCAACATGAACATATCATTTCAAAACAATGTGGTGAATTGACGAGTAGAAAGAAGGGATGTTGAAATTCTCTCTGAATGTTTGGTTCAGCCAAATCCGATGCTTGTGCCCAGCCTCCATGACTGTTTGGGTTCATGTTCTGAGTGGATGATGCCCAGATAGAACTGAATATCCCCTGGACAGAAGCCAGCAGAGCACCAGAAGAAAGACTTAGCTCAGCTCTGGGATAATAAAGAATAGGCCTTTCAGACTGGGTCACCTAACTTGATGACTTAAAAGAGGAGGAAGAGTTAGGTGAAGGAGAAGTGGCATCGACTTGAGCCTAATGAGAGGAAGTGTTAAAAGGCAAGCTGTGTGCAGTCACCCCTCACGGCCAAGTCCATGGGGTGGGGGCAAAGTGCTCCATTAATGATGGGCAGGCTTGACAGAGACTTGGTCAGATTTTTTAAAAAGTATGTCTAGTGGCCAAGAGGAAGATGAAGTTGAAGGAGGCAAGACTAGAGAAGGAATTCTATTAGGGATTTATTGCAACTAAGGGCTCCAGGAATAGGTAATCCAGGTAAATAGGTAGTTCTTGTGGGGTTTTCCTTCCTTCCCCTTTCATATTTCCCTCTTCTTCCACAGCTTTGAGGCAAGTGACTGCAAGGCCACCCTCCTCCTCCTCCTCTTCCTTTGCTTCCACCTGCTCCTTCTTTCTGTTTTGTACTTTTTATTTTGAAATAACTATAGACTCATAAGAAGTTGCAAAAATAGTGCAGAGCCCCCTTTATCCTTGCCCCAGCTGCTCCCAGTGGAATTATCTTGCATAACTTTAGTATAATATTGAAACCAGTTAATTGACATTGGGATAAAACTGTTAACAAGGCTATAGGCTTTATTCAGATTTCACCAATTTTTGCACGTGTGTGTGTGTGTGTGTGTGTGTGTGTGTGTGTGTGTTGTGTCAGAGAGAGAGAGAGAGAGAGAGAGAGAGAGGTCTATTTAATAT
>NW_017731559.1:1783993-1786107 GCF_001890085.2 Hipposideros armiger
TTCTAATGAGCTAAGCTAAAGCATATATTCAAAGTGTGGTGCTCTCCTCTCTCTCTCTCTCTCTCTCTCTCTCTCTCTCTCTCTCTCTCTGACACAACACACACACACACACACACACACACACACACACACACACACACACACCCTTTCTTGGCACATTTGAGTCCGTTGAGCTTTCCTTCCTCACTCCGTATAGGTCACATCTACCTCCCTGGAAAGCATGGATACGAGGGGGAGGCCCCGAGCTTTGGGCCTGACCAGGGTTGATATTATCCTCTGGAGGGATTCACAGTTCTGCCCAGGTGTTCCCGAGGCCGAGGATGGGGCTCTTCTTGCCTGAGCAATGCACCCCTTCTTTAAAGCACCTCCTTTATGAGATCTCTTAAATCCCTGGTAGAGGACAGAGCTGAGTCCTAGTCCGAAATGGATATGGTGATTTTAAACATATAATAGGAATGACCAAGAAATATTGTGTGGCCCAATACACGCTCATTTTATAGACTTTAAATATTGTTCTATTTCTTTAAAAAGGCCCATTCTTTTCCAACGGATGAATCATTAATTCAATAATAGCCTCTCATTCTCACTCAGTCTATTGTGTATTTGCTGTTCATAAACATCACTTATATGCAGACTGACCTCACCATAGGTGCATTTCTGAGATTTATGTATAAATATTTCAATATTCAATAGTAAGTGTACTGAATCAAGGTGATTGTAATTTTGGAGATTACATAATAGTAGCTTAGACTGGGCCTAGTTTTTTGCTATCACGTGGTATAATTTTTTACTTAATTTAAGAATCGCTTCTCTAAAGCTCTGATGTTCATGGACATCCAGGAATAGGAGAATGTTGGTTTACAGGGCAGCAGCCCACTCCATGTCACAGAGCATGAATTGTTGATTAATTTTCCTTTTTTTAATTCAAACTTTTCCATCGTATGAATTTCATTTATTGGTTATAGTTTGTCCTTTTGAACTACGCAGACTAAATGTAATCCGTTTTCCACACACTATCTCGTTGAAGATTTGAAAGCAGTTCTTGTGTTTCCTTGAGACCTCCTCCTTCTAGTATAAACACCTTCACTTCCTTTAACTGGTCCTTATAGACCTCGTTTCCCAGACTCTTCGCCATCCCGTCACTTCCTCAGGAAGTACTCTCATTTACACATGTCACTCTTAAAATGTGTCATCCACATTTTCTCTGTTATCACAGAAAGAAAAACAACAACAGTGTTTGGCAGACCTAGCTATATAAACCACATGTAGGATATTAAATACTTTACACAGTATCCTGCTTTTGTGATATAAAATCTCTACATTTAATTCTCCCCCAAATCTTGTAAGCAAAGCTAGTCAGATGAACACTTCTTTCATATAGTAAGAACTTAATAAAGGTTCACTTTTATTATTCCTAATTTAAGACAACTAACAGTATATATTTAAAAAAACAGCACCCCCCCCCCAGCAAATCCCTAAAAAGCTGCAAAGTCACATGTGAAAGGGCATGAATATAAGGAAAAGTGAATAACCAAGAGAAATAAGATGGTTTCCCACATCTTTTTTAAAAGTTGAAATATATTTGACATATACCATTGTGTAAACTTACAGTATACAACATGTTAATTTGATACATATATATTGCAATATGATTGCCATTGTAGCATTAATTAGAACCCCTATCACGTTACATAATTATCCTTTATTTTTAGTGGTTGAAATAATTAAGTTCTAGTCTCTTAGCAAGTTTGATGATTATAATACAATATTGTTGTCTATATTCACTATGTTGAGCATTAGATCTCTAGGACTTATTTAGCACTCTTTGCAAGTTTGTACCCTTAAACATCTGTCCTGAACCCCATCCTCCATCACCTGGTAACCACCATTCTACTGTTTCTGTGAGTTTGGTGTTTTTATTTATTTTTATTTATTTATTTATTTATTTATTTATTTATTTTTAAAAAGATTTTTATTGGGGAATTGGGGGATGGGAACAGCGCTGGGGAATTGGGGGAAGGGGAACAGACAAGTTGCTGTCGTTTTGTTCATCAGTCTAGTTGTGGAGGATGTTGCTTCACTGGCCCAAGTTGGCACCATCATTGCGCTCTTCC
>NW_017731559.1:1786932-1792336 GCF_001890085.2 Hipposideros armiger
TTTTTTCTTCCTTCCTTCCTTTTTAAGACAAAGAGGAAGAAGGTCCTGTTTCTGGGTTTTAGAAATAATTTTTAGGTAGTAAGACAAATGTTTTTGTGTTTTATTAACAAATAATGAAATTCCTATTTTTATTTTATTATTATTTTTTTTGGAAGAGGAAAAAGGAACTAACATTTATTAAATACTTTAGTGCCAGACATTATACCAACATAAATTCATTTAATCATTTAACAGCCTGTGTTAGATTGGATTATTGTTCAGAAATATTCACTTCCTCCCCCTCACTTTAGAAAAAAAATTAACTAAATGAATTTATTTAAATTAATTTTTTTTTTCAATTATGATTGACATACAATGTTATATCAATTGAAGGTGTACAAAATAGTGATTAAACATTTATATAACTTACAAAATAATCACCTGATAAGCCTAGTACCCATCTGACACCATACATAGTTACTATAATATTATTGACTATATTCCCTAGGCTATACTTTACATCCCCGTACCCTATTTATATTTTAAACAGTTTATTTTGAAATAATTTAAAAGTTACAGAGAATTTTCAAGACTACTACAAAGAACTCCCACGTCTCCCCATCCAGATCCCCCAACTATTAATATTTCATTGCATGTGCTTGAGCATTTCTTTCTCTCTCTCTCTCTCTAATGATTTTTCCCAGTTTTATTGAGATATAATTGTCATATAACATTGTATTAGTTTAAGGTATACAGAATCATGATTTGACATAAGTCTAAATTAAAAAATGATTATCACTATAAGTTTAGTTAACATCCATTGCCTCGTATAGTTATAATTTTTCTTCTTGTGATGAGAAATTTTAAGATCTACTTCCTTAGCAACTTTCAAATATACATTACAATATTGTTAAATATAGTTGCTATGCTATATATTATAATACATTACATCCCTAGAACTTATTAATCTTACAACTGGAAGTTTGTAACTTTTTGACCACCTTCACCCATTTCCTTCACCCCCTTCCTTTGCTCTCTCTAATTATTATCATTAGTCTTCTGAACCATTTGAGAATGAGCTGCAGGTACAATGTTCTATAACTCCCAAATATCTTGGGGTTTATTTCCCCAACATTTTACTACATAACCATTTAATAATTTCCAACTCAACATTGATATCAACATTGATACATTACTACTGTAATGTCCACAGATCCCATTCAGATTTTGCCAAATGTCCCATCATTTTCCTTTTGTTTGTTTGTTTCTGGTCCAGCATCCCATCCAGAAACACACGATGCATTTAGTTGCCATGTTTCTTCTACCTCCTTGAATCTGGAACAATTCCTTAATCCCTCCCTCTCTTTAAGGCCCCTACCTTTGACAGTTTTCAAGTACAGGTCTTGTTTGCATTCCTTAGAACTATTTCCTTTTCACTTATTCTCTCTTTGCTTGTGTCCAGAGTTTATACCTTTTATTTGTTATACTGTGAACAAAAAGGGGTGCTGTAATAAATCTAACCAAAAGTAAGCTCACAGGGTAATCTGACCTTAAATTCCTATCTGGGCAGGTCATGGTGGGTAGTCATGCACCAGGCCTATAACTTTTTTTTTTTTTTTCAGCTGAGCCATCTTGCCACCTGTTGGCAGCTCAGCGGCAGCTCAGCTCGGGCCAGGAATCGAACCGCTGTTGCTCAGAGCTCAAATTCTTGAGCGAGCTCTTAACCAACTGAGCCAATCAGCCGGCTGGCCCCGCTTTTTTTTTTTTTTTAACTGGTGAATTGGGGAAGGGGAATAGCCAAGTTGTTGTCCTTCAATCTTAGTTGTTGAGGGTGCAGCTAGCTCAGCTCCAAATCCAGTCACCATCCAGCCAGGCCATCCAGCCAGCTGTCAGCAGCTGGTGGCCACCAACTCAAGGTGCCATGTTCAATCTTAGTTCTTAGTTGCGGGTGGGTGTAGCCCACCATCCCATGTGGGAGTCAAACTGGCAACCTTGTTGTTAAGAGCACATGCTCTCACCAGCTGAGCCATCCTGCCACCTGTTGACAGCTCAGTGACAGCTCAGCTTGGGCTCAGATCACTGACCCATGTGGGAATCGAACCGGCAACGCTGTTTCTCAGAGCTCATGCTCTTAACCAACTGAGCCACTCGGTCAGCCCCAACTTCTTTAGTGAAAGATTTTTAGGTAAGTCCTGTCCATTGTTTTTGTGCATGTAGGTTAACACACCTTTGAAATGCCAGAAGTTATCCTCTTTTCCAGACCCCTCAAAGGCTAGCCACCCTCCAGAGAACATGTAATCTTGTTAATGATTCTGTAATCCAATCTCTGCCTTGGTTTCTCCCACCTGCCTGTAATCTTCCTTAAATTCCTTCCTTAATTGCAAGCACATAAAAGAAACTGCAAACTGTCATTCTTCCAAGCATTTAAGATCTTGCTTCTCAGCACTGTCATCAGTTTGGCTCAAGTAAATTCTTATAAATATTCTTTACAGGTTTGGATGTTTCTTATGTCCACAATGCTAATGACCATATTTTTTTAAATTTCCAATGTCTTTAATTGTTTATATTCATTTGTTGTTTCATCTCTTACCCTTTTTGCCTCATAATTTCTTATACTTTTAAAATATAATTTGTTCCATCATTTGAGCATCCTAAATATACCAAGGGGTGCCAAAAAATGTATACACATGACTTGTATTCATCTTTTGTTATTGGTATATATTGAGTATTACAATTTTAATACAGTTTTTTTTCTTTCTTAAAATGTGTATATATTTTTTGACACCCCCTGTATATAGTTTGTGTTCTATAAAATGAATTCAGTTTGACATAAGTTTCATTCCAGTTGTTGATTTTGTTGGCTTTCTTTCATTGAAGTAGTTGTCTCCCTCTGGCTTGCCCCTACCTCTCTGGTGGTTTTAAGATCTCCACCAGTTCTTTGAGATCTCCAGGTCAGAATCAGGCTCAAAATAGTTTTCACAACTTTGGTTCGGCAGTGATTTGGGGATATGTAGTCCAGGTCACAGAGCTGTCAGGCAGCTTGGCTCAGTTCCTGATGGTGAGGCTATATCTATGTTCTTTTGTCCTCCTGGGCCTGTAGCTTTCTCAAATCTTTAGCTCAGGCAGTAGTAGGCATTAGAAAAACAATGTTTTTCCTCCTCTAGTCCTTTTGGGGCTGTTGGGAAAGATTGTATCTTGCATACAATAAGGACTTGAATTTTGGAGGACCAGAGGTGGAATGTTATGGACTGAATTGTGTCTCCCCCCTCACTGGGCTCTGGGTGGTGGCCGCTCAGCCTGTTGAAACTATAGCAGTGGCCATATCCTTTGAAACCAAGACGGAGGCAGTACTGATGATGTCTGAATCACCTTTGGGGTCATTCTTCCTTTTTCTTGAAGAATAGCAAACTTTTGCAGTTGAATAGCTCTGGTCTAGCCCTGTTGAATCCAAGAAGTCCAACAGCCTTTATTCATTTTGTCTTTCATTTCTCTTTCCCTAGTTCTGGCAGTATTTCTGCTCGTATAATAACATCTTTTCCTGGCTTCTTCTGCAGTGACTGATTAAATTTGTGGTTCACACCCATACTGATCTCCATATCAAATGGTGTTTCAGCCATACCCTTAGTGTTCTCTGTAGAACACCTTTCTTCTCATTTTTTTTGGGCAATATCAATAAGCTGAGAATTTCCTAAATCTTTTAGTTCTGTTCCCTTTTCGCTTAAAAATTCCCTCAATTTATCTCTCTCCTCTCATATTTTCCTGTAAGTGGTAAATGGAAACCATGTCACTCCTTCAAAACTATTCTTAGAATCTGTTCAGCTAAATGTCCAATTTCACTGCTTGCAAGTTCAACCATCCGCAGAACACTAGAACATAATTCAGCCAAGTTCTTTGCCACTTTATAAGAAGAATTGCGTTTCCTTCAGTTTCCAATAATATATTCTGCATTTTCATCTGACACCTCACCAGAATGGCCCTCAATGTCCATATTTCTATTACGTTCTCTTCATTATTATTTGCCTATTCTCTAAGAAGATGGAAGTTCTTTCTCTAGTTCTCTTCATTTCTTTCTGAGCTCTCACCAGAATCACCTTTAACATCTATATTTTTAACAACAATCTCTTCATGGCAATTTAGGGTTTTTCTATGGTGCATCTCAAAACTTCTAGATTTTACTGATTACCCAGTTCCAAAACTGCTTCCACATTTTTAGGTATTTGTTACAGCAGCATTCCACTTCTTGGTATCCAACTCAAGTCAGCTTGGACTGTCATAACAAAATATTACAATCTGGGTGGCTTAAACAACAGAAATTTATTTTCTCACAAATGTGGACTCTGGAAAGTCCAGATCAAGGTTCCAAAGCCACTACTTTGAAAAGATATATGCAACCCTATGTTCATTGCAGCAACCTAAGTGTGCATCAATAAGCAAATGGGTAAAGAATATATATCTGTGTGTGTTTGTGTGTGTGTGTGTGTATACACAGTGGAATATTATTCAGACACAAAAAAAAGAATGAAATCTAGCCATTTGCGACAACAGGGATGGACCTACAGTGTGTTATGCAAAGTGAAATAAGTTGCGGAAAAACAAATATCATATGATTTCACTTATATTTGGAATCTAAAAACAAAACAAAAACAAACTCATAGATACAGAGAACAAACTGATGGTTGCCAAATGGGAGGGGTGTAGAGGATTGGGCAAAAAAGGTGAAGGACTTAAGAAGTACAAACTTCCAGTTATAAAATTAGTCATGAGGATGTAAAGTACAGCATAGGAAATATAGTCAATTATATTGTATTAACTATGTAAGGTGTCAGGTGGGTACTAGACTTATCATGGTGATCACTTTGTAAGGTTTATAAACCTCTAATCACTATGTTGTAGACCTGAAACTAACATAATATTGTATGCCAATTAAAATTAAAAAATAGATTAATAAAAAAGGTGGCAGCTGGGCTCAGCTTCTGGTGAAGGCTCGCTCCCTGGCTTGCAGACTGTACTTCACGATTTTATTCTCCTTAGTAGCACTTGGCACCGTGCAATATACCATATGCTTCATTTGCTTGTCTTGCTCCTCCATGAGAAGTAAGCATTATGAGGGCACGGATTTTTATCTGTAGGGTTCACTGATGGAGTTTCGGCACTTAGAACATGCCTGGCACATGGCAGGTGCCACATAGGTATTTGTTGAGTGAAGAAATGAGTTGCTGCCCTTTTTGTGTGTGCATGTATAACAAAATGAAGAATATTAATATTTACTTTGGTCTTACTGATGAGGAAAGAGAGCCTGGTCACACTTGCTTTTCACCTAAGGGTTTCTCCTCCTTCTTCTTCTCCTTCCTCCTCCCCCTCCTCCTCCCCCTGCTCCTCCTCCTCCTCCCTCTCCTCTTCCTCCTCCTCCTGCTCCTCCTCCTCT
>NW_017731559.1:1796171-1826184 GCF_001890085.2 Hipposideros armiger
GGCAATACTAATGCAAAGGGATGGAAGTATGGAAAGGAATGGCACATCTGAGGACTAGCCAGAAGGCTGGCGTGGCTGAAGTATAGGTTATGGTGGTAGATGACAGCAGACAAGGCTGGAAGGGTAGTAGGAAATGGCTAGGTTGTGAAGAGCATTTTCTGTGTGCCAAGGAGTTGGGCACTGTTTCGCCCTTAGTGGAAAGTAATGAAGGGTTTTAGTGAAGAGAGTACCATGATCAGATTTAAGCTGTAGAATGCAATGAAGAAGGTGATTTGTAGTGGGGTAGAAATAGAGAAAGAGAGACAAATTATATGGCTTTTGCAGTTGTCCAGGCAGAAAATAATAACTTTCGGGACTAATACTGTGTGAATGAGATGGATTTAAGACATCTTTGGGAAATAGAATGGTTAGGATCCAATGACCAACCCTTGTGAATAAGAACAAGGATGAGGAGGAGAAAGAGGGAGAGGAAGTGGAGAAGAAGAGGGTGGGTGGGGGAAGAGAAAAAAGAAGGAGGAGAGAGAGGGAAGGAGGAGGAAAAGGTGAAGGAGAGGAAGAGGGGGAAGAGGGGAAAGAGGAGGAGGAGACATACAGAATTGTAGCTTTGGTGATTAGGTGGTGTTAGTATCATTAGACAAAAGCAGGATGCAGCAGACAGGACACACATAGGGGCATGGATCATGAGTTTAGTTTTAGACATGTTGAGTTTGAGGGCCCTTTGGGACATTTAGGTATAGGTGCTCAGCTGGCAGCTGGGAATGATCATCATCATTACAAACCACAATTGTAATGACTTGTACCATATCGGGGTTGTCTGCTATGTATCAGCCACGTTGCCTGGTACTTTACATAAATATTTCTGGTCATTATAAGCAGTCCCTAAAGAAAGATATGGAACAGCCTCATTTTATAACCAGAGAAATAGGGACTCTGGAAAGAGGCACTCAGGAAACAGGGGACATGATTTGTTTTCTGAAGATTTAGGAGACAATTTACCATTAAAAAGCAGTTTCCAAGCTCATCAGTGATGGCCAGGGAATTACTTAAGCAGTAGACAGGGTGGGGCCACTGGCGTGACACTGCTCCTATGCCAGGACTATCATTCCATCTCCACCGGATGTTTATCCCCCAACACCAGCAAAAGAAAGCAATAGTTAGTGTACATATTGAGCTGATTGTCTTGTGAGACCACACCCATGAGATGGAAGGTGGGCAGAAAAGACATGGGAGACCCAGAAATACCAAGCCTTTTCTTCTGTTTTTGAATCAGCATTCAAAAGAGCTTAGTGAAATGAAAGGCTCATTCTTCTATTTGGTTAGAAGGCTTTCCTTTTCCAAGGCTGCCTTCGTGGACAAGTACTGCCCACTTTCACACCGAAAATTCTGGAGGAAGTTATTATTGTGGCTCTCACAACCCATAGCCTAGTGCCCAGATAGAGAAGGGGCTCAAGGAGGATTCGTGGAGTGAATGGATGTTTGAAGACATTGATACTTGGGTTATGAGCACTGTGGTTTGCTAGGATCCACCGCAGTGTGCTTCCTTCTGCAGAGAGGCTTTGCTGCCCAGTAGCCCTGGGGCAGTGATACTGAGGCTACCAATCTCTGTGATATTCTTGCCAAAGTCTCAACTCAAGTAGGTGATTGTGTTTTAATTATTCGTGCCAAGATTCTCTGCTGTGAGCGATCCTATGAGTACCAGTGCCTAGCACACATAGGATCCCCTTACTTAAATATTTGTTGGACATAAATGAAAACTTGAAGAAACTCGAGGAGCAAGTTAAGTCCTTCTGATCTCAGCTAGTCAGAGTCCTTTGATGAAATATATGAGTAAATCTAAAAATTTAAATTTCATGGGCCTTTCCCAAAACCTCCCATCACCTCCCTTTACTTAAATTTTATTTCAAATTGATACAACATTAAGGAAAAGGTGGGATTTGAGTAAGAGCAAATCCTTCAAAAATAACTTTCCTCCAAATAATATTTCTTTTCTAGCTATTGTGACTGCTTCTAAGAAAATAAGTGGAATCTGGCCAAGATTGTGACAAGGAGGAAAGCTGAGAGAAAAGGAAAGCATTTGTGGAATAAGTTGAGAAGGAGCTAGTGGCTCATAGGACAGGGAGCCCTGGGAGAGGGTTCTGGAGGTAGACAGATGGATGTGAGAGAATAGCCTCCTGTCATTGCCCCAGGCACTCTCCATTCTCTGCCAGGAGGCTATGCCTTGAGGGTATTTCACACAGCTCTAATTGCTCTGATGTCAAGCCTAGCAGAACTTCCTGACTCAAGAAATCTGGTACCCATTGGTCAGGAGAAGGAAAACTCACTATTTGGAGGGGAAAAAAACTCTCTTTGAGAAGAAATTTCTCTAGTTACTTCTTAGTTCTCTGATGATTTGAGTTGACCAGACCAGGACTTGAAATTGCACTAAGTGGCCATTTACAGAGTCCCCTGAAATCTTGTCCTCTGTCTTCTTTCTCTGTAGTCCTGTCCTGGTTTTTTTCTTTTTCTGTTTCTGTCCCAGTCTCTGAGCATTGTCATAATTCATCTTTGCCAACTGTATAAGTTTCCCATTGTTGCTGTAACAAATTACTACAAACATAAAACAAAACCCATTCATTATCTCACAGTTCTATAGGTCAGTAGTGTAGGTGGGTTCCACTGGATTTTGTTGAAATCAAGATGTCAGCCAGCTGGGCTCTTGTCTGGCTTCCTGTAGGGGAGATCCTACTTCTAAGCTCATTCAGGTGTTTGGCAGGATCCAGCTCCTTGTGGCTGTAGGACTGAAGTCCTGTTTTTTTGCTGGCTGTCCGCCTCGGCCACTGTCTGTTCCTCGGGGCTTCCCGCCTTCCTTCTCATGTGATCCCCTTCATCTTCAAACCAGCAATGGTACACCAAGTCCTTCTCGTGCTTCAGTCCTTCTATCTTCTTCCACCGTCCTCTTTTGCCACCAGCTGGAGAAAGTTCCCTGCTTTCATGGGCCCGTGTGACTAGATTAGAACCACCTGGATCAACTGTGCCATCTAATATAACATGTTGTGATATTTGATAATAGTTCTAGGTTTTGGCATTAGGGTGTGAAATTGTGGAGCTCTTTGTAGAAATCCTGCCTACCACATCAACCTTTAGATGTCGTATCAGAGGAAATGAACCAGCAAAGCTGCCTGGGATGGTGTGTCCATTTCAGCCATTAGCAAGGAAAACAGAATCACCTGTGTTCATTTAGTAGCAGAGTGGCGCCATTTGCCTTACCACAGGGCTCCTTCTGAGTTCTTACTTGGTTTAGCAACTTCAGGCAAGCTTAGTAGTTCTTTCAAACTTTAAGAAAGGTGAATAGCCTAGAGGTGGTTTTTCCTTCTTTTTGGATTACTTAATCATCTGTTCATTTTATGCGAAGCTCTCAGCTCTCTTTTTAACCTTGCTTTTGCTAAATGAAAGCTCAGTGTGAGTAATGTTATGGAAAGTTAATTATTTTTAGTCAAACAATATGGAACCAAGCAATAAAATTCAGGAATGAAGGCTGTTTTCAAAACTGTCTAAATCACTAAGTGTCAGTAAATAGCTTCCAAAGCAGGTGGAACACTATTTGCGTGGCTATCACCAAGCAGCCTGGTATACTTCAGGGGATCGTGGCTATCTGGGTTCTGCAGTCACATTCTATTAATGCCTCATTAGACCCAGCTATTCAAGCCCTTGTCTTTACATGTTATGTGCTTGGTGAGGGGAGAGATAGAAGCCAGTTTCCCAAGAGGGAAAAAAAAGCAACTGGAAAAAAAGGAAATGGCAGATCGTCAATGAGATAGCTTTTGTTTCAGTTTTCCCTGCTTTGTTTTCTTTTTAAGCCCTCGGTGAATTACTGTACTTTCCCTGTTGGTATTTTGGACCACAGATCTCTACATTAACCTGAACTCCTTTTTCCCCCCTCCTCCCTAATATTCATCTGGAAAATACCCCCACAATAGCCTGCCCTGTTCTACTGAGATCCACCGTCCACTTCCAGGTTGTTTTACCGACGGGGAGCGGTTTGGTCCTGTGGTTGGAGGCCCAGACTGGAAGACAGGAAAGCTGGGCCCCTTTCCCAGGCCGTCCCACCACGCCTCTGCAGTGCCTCAAGGTCTCCGTTACCTGCACTGGGCCTGCAGTGTGCAGTGTGATAGCTGGAGATAAGCAAAGCGCAGACTTTGTTGTGTTGTAGTTCCTAGCGCTGTCACGAACTAGCTGTGTGACCTTGGGCTCAATCAGTATTCCTATCTCTAAGGCTCAGTTTGCTCTTCTATAAACTGGGGAAGAGGATATTTACCTCCTCACGTGAAAAGCTAGTTGATGACAAATCTTAAATGGAGTTGGGCCTTTCAGCCTTGGTTGGCCTCACAGGACAGGAGGGGTGTGGCCAGTGTCTCTCTAGGACAATGCAGGGCTGGGCAGCGGTGGGAAGAGGCCAAGCCATGGTGTCAAGGATGAGCTATTGTGCTCTGTTCCTGTTTTCTTATGGTTTGGGGGCAACACAAGGGAACCTAGCTGCAGCTCTATGCCTCCTGACACGAGCAGGCCTGTAGAGGAGAGTGGTCTCTAGAGCAGAAAGGAGCAGAGGCCACAGCAGTGCGCAGGCTCAGTGAGGCAGATGAAAATGCCCATTTATAGGGCTGGTACCTGGGGGTCTTGGAGTGGGACAGTGCCTCCCTCTAGCATCCTGTCCCAGTATTTTCCCAAAATTTCTCTATGTATTTTTTGCATCTAGTGCTGGTGGCTGTGATTTAAAAAAAAAAAAATAAAAGAAAGGGAGATAAAAGAGCAGTGAATCTGGATTCAGACCAACCGGATGTTGGATTTGAGTTTTGATTTTAACAGTTCCATGAACTTGGCTAATAGACTGCACTTCTGTGCCTCAGTTTCCTCATCTGTAAGATGAGCATAGTAATATCAGCTCTGCTGACCCCTCTGGTTTGCTGTGAAGAGCACATAAATCACAATATACGGGTACATTTTGTGGGCCTTAAAGTGTGTGTTATCATAATTTGTCTTTTATTTTCTTGTAGGGAACTTTAAGGACAAGTTTAATCAAAGTGGCAGTTGGGGCTAGACATCGAAAGATCCCAGCGTATTCCCTGTCCTATGAGGAAATAAGGTCAAATGAATGAGTAGCTGAGAACAAAGAAGGTATTATGAGGGGCCTATCCCTTCCTTGATTTCTCCTACTAAGGACATCTATGTTTCCACTCAGAATTCCCACTCATTTGTCAGGTACAAGGCCAAGATACCAAAATAGCACTTGTGTAGGCCTGGAACTATTACTCCTCAATTGTTTCTGGGCTTTATTTCTTTTGCTCAATTCCACCTCTCTCAGAGTATCTGCAGACGTGTGAAGGATATAATACAGGCCAGGTGATGGTGCTCAGAAAGGGTCCAAACATTACACATGGAGACAAGAATTTTAGAGATGTTCAGGGGACGGGTGCAGGCTCTGACTTTGCTGGCAAGCTGATTACCCAGTGCCAGCATCGGTGGGGGCTAAACATTCCCTGCATGCTGCAGGGGACCAGCTTATGCAGGAAAAGGAGGCCAGCATGACAGATGTTCAACTTTAAATGACAAATTTAGAATACATTTCTGTACATGTGATGGATGTCATAGGTCAGCAGTTGGAAATTCATTACTTATCCTAACCAGCAAATTCTTTCTCATAAATACACAGTGGTTTTCTGATAGACATAGCAAAAAAGTTTCATGTTTTTGTTTAACAACTGCATCTACATAATGTTGGGAACTCTGAAGATGTCACTTTGAGAAGGTACAGTGACCCTGCAAGACAGGCACAGGCTTAAGGGCCAACCCCCCAATTTCTGTCATTTCTAGTCATGTGGTTTTGGCAAATCCAGTAGCCTCTTAAGTTTCAGTTTCCTCATCTTCAAAGTTGGGGAAAATATACTGACCTTATGGGTTTTTCTCAAGAGTTAAGATAATGTGTGAAAGGAGCTGAACCCAGATCCAATGGTAGCAAGAATTCAAAACCTGGAACCTTTTGTAATTACAAGAATAAAACAGTACATATAATATTTATGATTTAGCATTTTAAGCTCCTGTCAGAATTTTTTCCCTTCTTATATGGAGTGTGATGGACGTCTGTGATTTTGTTTACTTAGTGTCTTAGCTGATTTCCTCGTGGTGGGTTGCCTTAGAAATTAAGCATAAAATCAAAATACTAAAATAAAAACAATAGAATTTGTATTATAGGCCAAGTAGTGTGCTGCACATTCTCCATGTAGAAACAATTTATACTCAAAACAATCTTAGGCAATGGGTACCATTGCTGTCCCTGCTTTGCAGATGAGAGAACTACATCTTGAAGGGTTGGGGGTCATTTGACCAGGGCCACAGGGTGAATGAGGGGCAGAACTGGGACTCAAATTGAGAGTTTTATGATACTAGAAGTCACGTTCTCAGTCACTAAGGTATACTGACTTTATTCAAAAACAGCCTGTTATTGTAAGCACATACTTCAGAGCAGTTGCTAAGGTTATCATGGCTACACAGGCACGAGGGGATAACTTTGGGGAGATGACAGAAAGAAGTAGGAGCTGTTAATTTTGTGGGATATGTCCATGGTCATTTTCCTCCTCGTCTCTCACAGCTCAACTGCCACCCCCACCCCCTCAGCAGAGCACCCTGTCTTCCCATTTATTCCACATCCATCTTCAAACTTACCTCCTCATTTGTGGTTTGTCATTTTGCTCTTTGGAGCCTGAGTGACTTCCAGTATCTTAGAGTCGAGCCCGAGTCTCACTAGAGTGTCTGCAGTGACCTCACCTCCTTTTCTCATCTTTCATCTTCCATCCATCCCTCTCAAGCACACCCTCTTGGGTGCTGTCCATGGACTCAGCCGTTCCACCTTTGTGCCTTCTCCAGGCAGCACTGGGCCTGTGCAAGGCTCTGGCCAGCTCAGCAGGCCATGGGGGAGGACTACTTGGCAGCCTCGCAGGCAAATATTTAGGATCTAGCCCAGAGGCGTCACTGCACAATGGAAAGGCCAGGGACTCTGTATTTACTTGTGTATTCATTAATCCACACGACAATTTTTATGGAATACCAGGTATTGTGAACACAACAAGTAATCAGGCACAAGCCTTCTCTTACAGTTCAGAGGAGGGGACAGGCTGAGAAACGAAGAATGACAGTTCAGTGGGATAAGTCTGGGTGGTAGCATCCACTGAGCACCATGAGTGCGCAGAAGGGAATTGAGGAGGGTGAACCAGAGGGAAGGGGTCTTCAGGTGGAGGAAATACAACATATGAAGCTTCAAAAGCAAGAGGGAGTTGGTGCTTTCACAGAAATACACACAAAGAAGTATGACTGGGACATACTGTGTGTGGGGAGAAATGGCAAAAGTCCCAACTCATTCTGAGAGGCTTGTCAACCACCATCCCAGCTCACACTCGAAAAGAATAACTGAGGAGACTGTACAGCCACTACTTACATAGGTATGATCATGGCTGAAAGAAACCAGTAAGTGTTGTGGACACATCCGGAGGGCAGAGGAGTAGAAAGGAAGAACTGACAGGGCAAGAGAATAGTTATTAAAGCCCCAAGAAAACTATGACTATGAGCATAGGCGAAGGCTGCCGGGTAGGAGTTGGGACTTTGGTAAAGAACTCAGCCACTGCCAACCCACAGCTTGGCAGGGAGATACAGAGCAGGTGGAGAAGGGTGGGGAGTTTACCTGGAGGGAAGCAGAAAATACCAGCGCGGCAGACATCAACCTTGTCTCCTCGTTGTACCCCAGCTCCATTCATTGTCTGTATCACAGACAACAGTTTCTACCAAGGATTGCACCAGTGTGCAGAGCAAACACACAATGAAGAAATAAATACAAATTCAAAAATAGAATCCAGACCACAGAAAACATAAATTAAAGGTCAAGTATGAGGAATGGGAGAAGAAGGCTGGGTAATAAAACAAATATGTGGAGAATATTTGGACTTACATAATTGCCATTGTTGAGCCAGAAATGCAGCTCTGAGCTTCCTGGTGGCCAAATGTTAAAGGAAGATGAGGTCAGTTACATAGTTTTCCTTGTGAAAGAAGTGAAAGCATACCAGTTTGTATTAAAAGTCAGATTTTTCCGAGACCTTAGCGAGAATAGGAATTTTCTCTATTGGGGCAGCATGATTTAAACAGACTGTGACCCTTTGACAATTCCTCTAACAAATTCAGGTCGATGCCACGCATCTGGCTTGTATGTGTTGTTCACCAGTTGAGTTCATGAGTAGTGTTCACTGATGGTGTTCAAGCTCTCTCACATGATTTCATGTTTCTCAAGATCAGGGACCAGGCTTTGAATGTTTTTTTTACCTCCCATTACCATGCTCATTTGAAATTGAATCTCGTGAAAATATTTTGAGTATTAAATTGTTTTTGGTCATTGTAGAAATCATTTCTTACACACTGTGAAGAATAATTAGACCAAACACAGCCGACTCCATAATCCTTTGAACATTCTCCTGGGAAGCAGGTGCCCTAGGGGTCCAAGATACAGTGGAGACTTCCCATTGTCATGGGTATTTCAGAAGACTGCAACACTGCCATCTCATGGAACTGTGCCCCGAGATGGAAGGGAGCAATAACAATTCACCCAGTTCAACCTTAATGAAATGTAGTCGAGACCAGTGATGTTTAACATTTGGGGGTCAAAGATTCCTTCAAAAAGATGATAAAAACTAAGGTCTCTTTTCCTAGAAAAAGACAAAGGCACGCAATTTTGGTTTCAGTTTCAGAGAATTCACAAACTTCCTGGAGCCCAACCATGGACTACTTAAAGGCCCATGAACCCCCTGGTCTAACCTATCATCTCACAACATTTTCTATAAGAGATGTTTCTTCTAGATACTCTGTGGCCCCATTAGTGATTGGTATCAAGCTCACTGCATAGGGGGTGAGAGAGTGAGTAAATTATGTGATCAGCCTTTTACTCCCCTCATCAAAGACGAATTATTCTATAGATAGGACAAAATAAATGTGACATACAGAATATTAACCAGCCATAAAAAGGAAGGAAATTCTGACACATGCCACAACATGGGTGAACCTTGAGGACATTACACTAAGTGAAATAAACCAGTCACGAAGTGATAAATACTGCATGATTCCACTTATATGAGATACCTGGAGTAGTCAAATTCATAGACAGAAAGTGGAATGTTGGTTGCCAGGGGCTGGGGTGAGATGAATGGGGAATTTTTGTTTAATGGGTAATGACATTCAGTTTTACAACATGAAAAGAATTCTGGAGATGGATGGTGGTGATGCTTGCACAACAATGTGAATGCACTTAATGTCACTGAACTGTACACTTAAAAATGGCTAAGACAGCAAATTTTATATTATGTGTATTTTACCACATGCATAAAAAATAAAACAAGAGTTTAAAAACATTTGAGCCTGAAGAACACAGCCTGCAGCCTGAGGGGTGTGGAATGAGATGGCCTAGTCTCACCTGCTAGCTTGGGTGGACTGTGCCCCACCCAAATGAAAGAGCTTCTAGGAGCCAGCTCTTTCTGCTGCCAGCTAGGTTTCCTGAGCTGTGATGAGTGTCTGTGGTACTGAAAACCACCAATAAGAGCAACTTGGCTCTCTTTGGGATGGTTCTCCTAGGAACTTGGGACTTGTTGCAATGTGTTCTTCTTTGTATTTAACCTTGGTACTGACATAAACTTTTCCTATAAGATAATAGCTTGTGACCATCTTCTAGTTCCTAGGGCTCTACACATAATTTCTAAAGGAAAACTGTGGCTACATATATGATTCACCATGCAGGGACTCTTCATTTTATAAGACCCATCTTTTTTATAACAGGAAGTAAATACGTGTTGCTAAGATACTATATTCACCACCTCCAAAAAAAAGTCATATAGTAGATTCCATTGTACTCTTTGTGTTCTGTGAGAGTTGATGATTCCTCTATGTTAATTCAGTCCTTTTGTTCTTGACCTCCTTCATCTAAAGTTAATTCAAGTTTGGCCATGGTGTACTTAGTGTAAACAGAAAAAAAAAAAGGCCTGAATCATAATTTCCCACAAGAAAACAATGGGCTTCCTTAAACTTTCTTAGATAAATTTAAAAAGCATTTATTTGTCCATATTTTTGGTTCTGCATCTATCTATGATCTATGTATCTACCTATCTATATCTATCTATCTATCTATCTATCTATCTATCTATCTATCTATCTATCATCATCATCATCATCATCATCATCTACCTGATTATATCTATCATTCAAGGACCTTGCAAATATCTGATTAATCTTATTATTGCAAAGAAAAGAAATGCAGATCACACAGGTAAGTTTAGGAGTCGCAAGTACCTCTTTTGAGCCACTGGGAATGGGCACTAGTTCTCCACTCCTGAGAAAAATAAAGCAGGTAGAAACCCTTTTAACATGCAACTAAGGGGTTTAGGTCAGAGGAAAGGAAGAGCTGCAAGTCAGTTATCCTACATTTCCCCAAGATAGAGATCTCAAAATAAAAGTGGATATCATTGTCCATATCAGATGGCTCTGACCCTGAGCAATGGAATCATTTCATCTGTGTATTTATGTTACATGAACTCAAATATGCACACATTTGAGTCAGGAGGGAGCCATTTAAATAGAGCTGACAGTTAGGCCTACCATTCCACCCAAGGTCCCACAGGAAGACAGGATGAGGGGACAGGAATTTGCTATTGCGCAACTGTGCTTTTTCACATACTCTCAGAGTAAACATCTCACCCTGCTGAGTGTGACCCTAGCAATTTTTATCCCCATACAGCATGGCTCCCACATGCGAGTCATCATTTTCATCTAATTCTCAGTGGTTAGTTTCAGCTTTAGTACAAGAGCTGGCTGTGTGAGCTTTCTGAGAGATGGGATGTCCATCTCCAACGTAGTGCACAAGTGTGGATTTGCTCAGTCTAACGAGGGTCATGAAGATTTGAAAGACAGAAAAGCCATCAAGTTGTCCCATTGAGTACTACAATGATGGTTAAGGAGACACGTCAAATATGTAGAATACTATACTGAAGACTAAAACAGCGCTTGACTTGAGCCTGGAGGACCTGGACTATGAGTGTCCGCCTATGAATTTTAACACATGTTCTAACTTACTGCCAAAGAAGTATAGCTTTCTGATGAAAAGATATTTCCAAGAGTAATTTTGACTCTACATTTCAATATACTTACTGCCTTCTGACCCTAACTTCCATGAAAATTAGAATCATTAAGAACATGAACTTTGGGGTCAGATACCAAATTTCAAATCCCAGCTCCAATAACTAACATTCATTTTCCTAAGCCTCAGTTTCCTCAATGTTCTTACCCAATAAGGTAGTTCTGTGGATTAAATAAGACAACCCGTGTGAAGCACTCAGCACCTGCATTTAATAAGTAATGCAATAGATGTTTACTCTGATTATTCAGGAAGCAAAAGCAATCCAATGCATTGGCTGTGTGCCACTGATTTGTGGGAAGAACAAAGGACTGGTTCTGTGCTCTGGATCTGAAGCAATGAAAAAGTTTCAAAAACATATTTGCTTTTTACTCTTTTATATGTTATGTTTTATATACTTAAATTCTAAGCTATTTAAATATACATGTTACCTTGCAACTATCTATACATTATATTTAGTGAATATCTATTTGAGCACCTTCTATGTGCCAAGCTAAGTGCTGGTGATACAGAAGGAAGACAGTAAATGGATGGTGGGAAACGACAAACACAAACTGGTAGTTAGTTACAAGCCAGAGTAGAGAATGGAGTGATAGGGGACACCTGAAAGTACTTAGGTGCAAAAAGTAGTGAATGGGTCAAGGAGGGCTTCTGGTATGAGAAAGGCATGGAGGTGAGTAATAGCAGGGGGCATTGGGGCAACTGCAAGGAAGTCAGGTTGCCAGAGTGGAAAGTGCAAATCTGGGAATGGTGGGCAAGGAGGCTGGAAAGAGAGGCTGATCCTGGAGCCTTTCCATGCTCCCCCAGAGCCTTTGACCTTCATCCTGAAGGATGTGGGAGCTGTTGATTGGGTATATATTCTCATTCCAGATAGATCATTCTATGTGGAGGATGGATTGGAGGTGGGGGGGGGGACCAGAGTGAAGGGTCTGGGTAGGAGACAACTGCAGCCATTGGAGCAAGGGCTGGTGAGGAGGCTGTGGGAAGTCCCCTGGGGAAGAAGGCGAGGCAGGGATGCAGAAAAACAAACAGAAGGGGAATTCAACAGGACTTGTGATTGCTGGGGTGGAAGTGAGGGGAAAGAAGGAGTCAAGGGTGACTCCCAGGTATCTAGCTTGGGCAACTGAATGGATGGTGGTGTCATTAACAGATGTTTTTAGAATAAAAGAGGAAGAACACGTTTTGAGGGTGGAAGATGATTTTGCTTCTTTTGAAATAAATTTTAGTTATATACAGAACTCACAGTCTAGGAAGATAATGTTTCAAATGTTTTTTTTTTCTTTCATTACATCTGTAATTCAGTAATCAAAAAAATTATTTGTAATAAAATCCTCAGAAAGCATGTCTAAACAAGAAGTTGCATAGTCAGCCAGGACCAAGCAACATTTGAGCCCAAATGACCTTCATTATTTAAGATGGGCAGGGAGAGAATCTTAAAAAAAATTTAAGAAAAAGGGAGACTGGATAAAGGAAAACCACATATAAGAATACTAATTAAAAATTTGAGAAACCATGACTTCAGCTGTTTTCCATCTTTCCCCTGACATTTAATTAATTGCATTTCAACCTCTCTTCCCCCCCCCATTATCCTGATGGAGATTCTAGAATAAGTGGTGAAAAGCAAAAAATGAAGCCAATAGGAGGAAGAGGAAGAAATAGGTATCCACAAACTGATAATTCACCCACTTAAGTCAGATAAAGATTGGAGTACCAAGGAGGCAAGGCTGGGAGGAGTTAAGGACAAATGTGGGGACATATCCCCAAGATAAGTCAATTTGTGAACTCAAATTTGTTTGCTTATTTGTGTGGGTTAGCAGCATAGACTGCCTATGGTTTTTTTGAATTTCACTTCTTTTAGATTTAGTCATCTTATTTTGGGGGTGTTCTGGATAGTAGTGAGAGATGATATTTGGTTTCTACCCAAATCGAGTTAAATAAGAAACAAGTGGGAAGGAGAAGAAGATGCATACATTTTCCTTTGCTGAAAATGGATCAATAGTACCATACCAGCATACAAAGGGCTTCTTAGAGTTATCATTTGACAAAGTGTTTGGGGAGAGGCTGATGTCAGCGGGAAGAGGGCTGTGGGTGGGTGTCCTCAGGATGACTTCCTCTCTTTCCTCTCCTTGCCAGTGCTCCATCGTCCGAACCTGTAATCCCTGCTCAGGCAGTTCCAGTTCTGGGTGTTTCTTAAGCAAATAGAGCAAATCATGCCAGTGTTGGGGGTTGCCACCTTTTATAAATTGTATTCCAGAACAACTACTCATGATTTTTTCTCATGACTCAGTATCACCGCCTTATATGTGCCTTTGATTTCTCCATTTTCCAGCTCCTTATAACATCACATCTACATGTATAGTTGCATGTTTCTAATTAGCTACTCTGCGAAGTGGAACACTTTCTTATTTATGTACTGTCACATTCTACAGTAATTTCTCAGGTCTATGTCTTATTGCCCAACTAAAGGTACGGAAGCTTTTTGTGACTGGGATTTTGATTGGGATTATATTCAATGTAATCTATAGATCAATTTGTAAAGAATTAACATCTTGACTATGTTGGGCCATGTACATGGTATATCTCTCTGTTTATTGAGGTCTTCTTTAACGTCTCATAATAATGTTACATGGTTTTCTGTGTAGAGGTCTTGTTCACATTTTGTTAAATTTATTTCTAGGTATTTGGTTTTTGAATCATATTGTAAATACCACAATCTAAAACTTTCATTTTCTGATTGTTGTGGCATGTGGGATTTTTGTATATTGATTTTATAAGTAGAGACTTTGTTTTTCACTTATTAATTTTCTAATTGTGGAGTGTTTTAGATTTCCTGTGTATACAATCATGTCATCTATAAATAATGACAGTTTTACTTCTTTTTTCCAATTTCTAAAACTTTTATTTCTTTTTCTTGATTTATAGGCTTTCCAGAACAATGTTGATTAGGAGTAGTGATAATGGGCATTCTTATTTTATTCCCGATCTTTCTGTATTTTGCTATTAAGTATTATATTTGCTGTAGGTTTTAAAAAGACAGTTAAGATTTTTAAAGATATTTAGTTAAGTAAGTTCCCTTGTATCCATAGTAAGTTAAGAATTTTTAAGAAATCACAAATGGGTTTTGAAAAATTTTTTTTTAAAGTTTATTGGGGTGACAATTGTTAGTAAAGTTACATAGGTTTCAGGTGTACAGTTCTGTAATACATCATCTATATTATCACAATGTGTGTTTACCAGAGTCAGTTCTCTTTCCATCACCATATATTTGATCCCTTTTACCCTCATCTACCCCCCCCATCCCCCCACCCTCCCCACTTACCCTTTGGTGGGTTTCGAATTTTGTCAAATGTTTTTTATAATTTATTGAAAGTATCATGGTTTTTCTTCTTATAATGACACCATTTATATCAAATTAGGGCCCCACCTTAAAGGCTGAATTTTAATGTCATCACCTCTTTAAAGGCCTTATCTCTAAACATTCTGAGGAACGTCAACATATGAATTTTAGGGAGACACAATTCAGGCCATAATGCCCATCCCCGTTGATGGAGCTCTCATCCTTCTAACTGCTGGGACCAAAATTCCTAGGGCCATTCCTGTTTCCTTCCTTTATTTCTGTTACCTACTACATCCAAAAATCTGCTTATCCTTTCTTAAAAAATGGGCCCAGAATCCAAGCACTTTTGCTACCTCCAAGGCCACTATTCTGGTCCATTAACACTCACCTGGACTATTACTGTAGCCTCTGCCTAGGTTCCCTGCCTCCTCTTTCACACCCCACAGTCTATTCTCCATTCTGTAGCCAGATGGAGCCTTTATGTACCCGGGTAAGACCACCTCCCTCCTCTGATCCAAACCTCCCTCTACTGCCTCTATAATAGATGCCTAACTTCTCAGGCAGCTATCATAGTCCTGACTTTTGCCCCATATTTTTGTTCCCACCTGAAAGAAAGGAGACTTGTGGTTTCCTGAACACTCCCAGTTCAGCTTTATCTCTAAGAATTTGCCCATCCTTGAACTGGTTCCTGGGATAAACCACCATACCTCTTACCACTGGTTGCCAGAAATGGGAACCCTTTCATATAGACCTCGTTCTCGACTCAGGACCATGAGCTTGGGGTACCTCCAGAGCTCCCAGACCCAAGGGCTGGGAAAAAATCCCAGAGACAATATGAGTGGGGTTAGGACGAGGGAGAGACTGGGACACCCTCCACTTTCCTGGGTTGATTCCAGAAGTGTGTCTTCCACCATCAGAACCTGTAGGAAGAGGCGGGTGACCATGGCTGGCTCCAGGGGCTCAGGCCTCTTTATACCTTGTCCAGCCCTGGAGCCGGTGACCTCAGGCTCGCAGACTAATCTCTGCGCTTCAGTCCTCGGTGCTGCCACTTGTTACCAGCTTGATAATTCCCCCATCAAGGAATCAACTTCCCTGTGCCTCAGTGTCCCCATCACCCCCATTCCAGTCTACCTTACCTCTGAGCAGCCTTTGAAAAACTCTTAAAACCCTAACTCAGACTGTGTCCTCCTTCTACTGACAACCCCCTAGGACCCAGAATGAAGTACAACTCCTCAATCTGTCATTCCAGGCATGACTGCTCACACTCTCCGTTCCCTGCAGACACAAGAAGGACCTCAGGTTTCCTGAATCTTCCCAGATCAGTCCCACTTCCAAGCCTTTACACATGATGGTTCCTCTGCCTGGAACACTCTCCTACAGTCTATCACACTGCCTATCAGAAATAAGGGGGTTCCCTATTTCTTCCCTTCCCCCAGAGCTTCTCACTGTTCTGGACCCAGGGGCCTGGACTGCAGTGATATGAGCAGATGTCCCCAAAAAGGGCATTAGGATTTGGGTGGGGATAAAGATAGGGGAAGGCCTGGAGAGTGAGGCAGCATTTACCTGAGTTGGGTCTGTCAGCGTGGCTGCCACCATCATCTGTGGGCAGAGCGGAGGTCAGCCAGTGGTCCCTATCCTGGCCCTGGTGTGGGTCAGCACAGGCAGAGTTAAGTCTCAGACCTGCCTCTACTGGAGGCAAGGGACTCCTCTTGTGCCTTCCACTCATCACCTTGGTCCCCACCCAGACACCTGGAGCCTCTGATTAGGCCTCTTTTTATCTTTTAATGGCTGTAAATCTGTAGTGATGTTTCCTTTTTCATTTCATTCTTGATTTTGGCAACTTTTGCATTCTTTTTTCTTGATTAGTCTTGCTAGGTGTTTGTTATTAATCTTCTCAAAAAAATTTATAGATTTTCTCTTTTGCACATTTGTTTTCTATTTCATTAATTCATGTTATTTTTATGAAAAATTTTTTTGGATTCAATACACTGTTTTTATACTAAATTCTTTGGATGGATGCTTAAATAATTGATTTTCAGCCCTTTTCTTTGGCTAGTATATGCATTTAACACTGATTATAGTCACGTTACACAGGATAATGTTATTTTTCATTATAGTATAGTTGAAATTTTTTTCTATTTTTATTGTGATTTATTCTTTGACTCAGGGTGGGTTTTAAAAATATTAATTTATTTTTAAAGATGAATTGCTTAATTTCCAAACATTTGAGCATTCACTGTGGTCAGCAGATATACTCTGAATGATTTCAATAATCTGAAATTTGTTGAGAATTTTTTTACGGACAGCATAGGCCAATTTTGTGGATGTTTTATGTGTACTTGGAATGAATGAGTACTCTTTTATTGTTGGGTGGAGTATTCTACATATGTCAAATAAATCAAATTTGTTAATTTTGTTATTCATATCTCCCATATCCTTACTGGTTTATTTTTTTTGCCTATTTTTCTCTCATATGCTAAAAGAGTTTGCTAAAGTTTCCTACTATCATTATATATTTCTTCCTTTAGTTCTTCAATTTTTGAAGTTTTGTTATTTAGAATTATTATATTTTCCTGATGGATTTATATTTTTATCATTATGAATATTTTTATCTTTAATAATGTTTCTTGCCTTAAAGTTTACTTTGATTGATAATAATGTGGTTATGATACTTTTTTGTAGTCATTTCCATGGTTTATCTCTTCCCATGTTTTACTTTCAGTCTCTCTGTGATTAATGACTTTCAATCATGTCCTCATAGTAGGGTGTGTATCTTGTAAACTGCACACTTGTTTTGGTTTTGTAGTTGTTCTTGTGGCTGTTATACAGACTGACAATAACTGTCATTTGGAGCTTCTATTCTGTTTATATTTAATGTAATTACTGAGATTATTTGATTTATATCCATCTTCTTAATGTTTGCTTTATGTTCACCTGTTTTATGGTTCTTTCCTCCCCCACTTTTTTGCCTTATTTTCTTTTAATCAAATTAAAAAAAATTATTTTCCTTTTCCTTTTATTAGCTTGTTTGTTAAATATTCTTTTACCATTCTTTTTGTTATTACTTTTGAGATTACAATATCATTCCTTGACTTGTTTGCATCTAGTATAATTTATACTCTTACCATTTCCTATTAAACAATGCTTCTTAAATAATAATTTATCATTTCTTTTTTTTTAAAAGATTTTATTGGGGAATTGGGGGAGGGGAACAGCATTGGGGAATCAGAGAAGGGGAACAGACAAGTTGCTGTCCTTTTGTTCTTCAGTCTAGTTGTGGAGGACGTTGCTTCACTGGCCCATGTTGGTATTGTGATCATTGCACTCTTCCCAGGTGAGGCAGATTGGTGACCGGCCACTGGACGGCTGCTCACGGCGGCTCTTGGCAGCTCACGCCAGCTGCCGGCCACACACGGTAGTTTATGGCAGCCCACTGCAGCAGGGGCTGCAGCCTACGCTGTTGCCGGCGACTCATGGCAGCCCAGCTCCAGGTCAAGTTGTTGTTCACCATCTTAGCTGCAGAGGGCAGTGTCACTGGCCCTCATGTGGGATCTGAACCAGGGCCCTGCTGCTCAGAGCTGGAGTCCCAAGCCAGCTCTTAACCAATGTGCCATTCGACCGGCAATTTATCTCTTCTTCTCGCCTCTTTTTGTTATTGTTACTATGCATTTTAATTCTACATACCCTATATTTCCAACCCTATAAAACATTTTTATTGCTGCTCAATACAATAAAAATCAATATGTTCTAAATTTACCCTTTCTATTCCTTCATTTCTATGTTTTTGTCTGGTATTATTTTTCTTACATAAGAACTTTCATTAATATATATTTTTTTCTTTTTTGTTGAGATATAGTTGACATATAACATTTATTACTTTCAGGTATATAATATGATGAGTTGATAGTTGAATATATTGTGAAGTGAGAAGCATAATCAGCACAGTAAGTCTAGTTAATATCCATCACCACATAATATTTTCTTTACTGAAAGTCTGCTGGCAAAGAATTATCTGTCTTTATATGCCTGAAAATACCTTTAATTTATCTTCATTTTTGAGGGATATTTTCAGTCAGTGAATATAGAATTTTAAGTTGGCATTTATTTTCTTTCAACACTTTAAAGACACTATTCCTTTGTTTTTTGTTTGTTTTACAGTGTTAATGTTACTCCTCTGAAAGTAATGTATTTGTTTTTTCTGGCTGCTTTTAATATTTTGTCTTTCTTTGTTTTAATCAGTTTTATGTTGATATACCAAGGTGTAGTTTTCTTTATATTTATCCTAGTTAAATTCTGAAGCATTTCAGATTTTTCCTTGATTGCTTTGTGAGGTTTTGAAATGTCTAGGATATTATTTCTTTATCTATTGCTTTTGCACATTTTGTGTCTTCTCCTCTTTGGTGATAATTTCCATCTTGTCATCTATTTTCTTGAGCATAGAAATCAGTCATTTCAATTATTTTAGAGTCTGTCTCCAGTGTCTGGGTTACTCATATGTCTGTTTCTACAGCCTATTTTTTAGTTCTCTTTCTTCTCATGGCTGGTTAAAGGCCAGACATTTTGTTTAAAACATATAAGAAACTTTGGATGAAATAATTTTCCTCCAGAAAGGATTAACACCATTTTCTAATAGGCAGTTAAAGGAGGACTGTTTTGAGACTGAACTGCATCTCTGTAAGGCCTGCCTGTGTTTGGTTTGATTCTCATCTCTGTGGTTTGCACTTCCAGATGTTTTAACTAAGAGCTGAGTATTTGCTAGGGCAGTCTCTTCATGGCATTTCTTTCTTTTTTTTTTTTTTAAAGATTTTATTGGGGAATTGGAACAGTATTGGGGACTCAGGGAAGGGGAACAGACAAGTTGCTGTCTTTTTGTTCTTCAGTCTAGTTGTGGAGGATGTCGCTTCACTGGCCCATGTTGGTATTGTGATCATTGCACTCTTCTGGGGTGAGGCAGATCGGTGGCTGGCCACTGGACGGCCAGTCACGGTGCCTCTTGGCAGCTCACGCCGGCTGCCAGCCACTCACGGTAGCTTATGGCAGCCCACTGCAGCTTCACTGCAGCCTATGCTGTCGCCGGTGACTCACAGCAGCCCAGCTCCAGGTCGAGCTGTTGGTCATCATCTTAGCTGTAGAGGGCACAGCATCACTGGCCCTAATGTGGGATCTGAACTGGGGCCCTGCTGCTCAGAGCTGGCGTCCTAAGCTAACTCTTAACCAATGCGCCACTCGGCCGGCCCCTTCATGGCATTTCTTAAACTCCAATTTTTTTCTTTATTCTTCAGTACAGGGAGACTATCACCTCTTGCCCTGTGTAGCTTAAGGATTTAGAAAGTGCCTCAAATGTAATTGTCAACTGTTGGGCTCACTTTTCTATACCTCCGTTCTCTTAGAAATCTTGTCACCTCAAGTCCTAGCTGCCTGAGAACCACACTACTCTGATTAAAAAATTTTTTATTTGTATTTTTTGCTTGTATCATATAATGAAACTTAATGTGATGTGTTTGGAAGTGGGGCCTTTGGGAGATGATTAGATCATGAGGGAGAAGTCCTCAAAAATGGAATTTGTGTCCTTATAAAAGGGGCCCTAGAGAGGTCCCTCATGTGAGATTACAGTGAGAAGACAGCTGTCAATGAGGAAGCAGGATCTCATCAGACACTGAATCTGCTGGTGCCATGATCTTGGACTTTCCAGTCTCCAGAACCATAAGAAATCAATGTTTATTGTTTATAAGCCATCCAGTCTATGGTATTCTGTTACAGCAACCCTAATGATCTAAGATGGGGAGAACTTAATTTTTTTAAAATTGTGATATAACTGACATGTAACATTATATTAGTTTCAGGTGTACAACATAGTGATTTTATGTGTCTATCAGAGGGTGCCAAAAATAGGTATGCACATTTTAAAAAAGGAAAAAACTGTATTAAAATTGTAATAATATATACTGAAAATGAAAGATGGAATACAAGTCATGTTTGACTTTTGCAATTACAAGAGGTGCTCAAAGTGGTTACCATCAGCATAATTTTAATACTGTTTTTTTCTTTCTTAAAATGTGTATACATTTCTTGGGCACTTTATGTATGTATAATGAAATGATCACAATAAATCTAGTTAAGCATTACCACACAGTTACATTTTTTTTTTGGTGACTAGTACTTTTAGGATCTACTCTCTTAGCAACTAACAAATATTCCATACAGTATTACTAACTATAGTTACCATGCTGTACATTACATCTTCCTGACTTATTTATCTTATAATTAGAAGTTTGTACCTTTTTGTATACTCCCTGAATCCTGTGGGGTTGCTGAAAGATATGTTAATGCCCTGCCTCTTAGCAGTTATCCTTTATGTAGTTTCACCCCTGTGTACCATTCTACCAAGAATCCACAAATGTTATGAGGAAAAAATGTTGCATGCAAAATGTTGGGATTGTCTCAAAGATCTTCTCTTCCTTCTAGAACCTTGGTTCCTCATGTCCTGGCTGCCCAAGCAGTTCTTTCACAACCTCAAACATTTGTTCCTTTGTACTGTATTTAGCTTTTCTAGTTGTTTTCTGTGAATTAGTCTGCTACAACCTACTACATCACAGCTGGAAAGTTAAATTACCACAAGTGATCATTTAATGTCAAATAACATGGACTTCTGTGTTAGTCATGGTTATCCAGAGAAGCAGAGGCAGTATAGATATATGAGAGAAGATCTATTATGGGAATTAGCTTACACCATTATGGAGGCAAAGATATGCCACAATTTGCCATCTGCAAGCTGGAGAACCAGGGTAGCTAATGGTGTTGCGTCTCAGTCTGAGGCAGAGGGCCTGAGAATGGACATGGTACAGTGGGAGATGCAGGTGTAAATCCCAGAGTCTGAATGTTCTAGAAACAGGAGCTCTGATGTTTAAACAGAGGAGTAAATGGATGTTCTGTGTCCCAGTTCAAGAAGAGAAAGAGAGAGAGAATTCACTTTCCCTCTGCCTTTTTTGTTGTATTTGGGCCCTCAATGGATCAGAGATGCCCACTTCTTACTCAGTCTATCGATTCAAATGCTAATCTCTTCCAGAAACACCCTCAGACACACACAGAAATAATGTTTACTGGCTCCCTGGGCATCCATTAGCCAGTCAAGTTGACACATAAAATTAACCATTACAGCTTCTTAAGACTTCTTAATTACAACAATTATCAAAGTGTTCCCCAGAGGGCTGTTTTAATCATGTTTCTGTCCAGAGTGTATTATGTAATTACCAAGTACAAACTCTTAATGTAGTTATCTGTGCCCACGAATATCTGCTCTCCAGAGGTAAGTTGATGGATAGAAGAGATTTCCCCCTATTCCCCAGCTAACTCACAACTCAGAGCCTTACAGTATATGTAGCAGAATGAGAACAGCATAGTCATCACTTCTTGGTTGTGCAAGTCTTGAGTGGGTTAATTTGATTCTGTGAGTTTTAATTTTCTTATCTTAAGACAGTATAAATCTCCAAGAGCTAATTAAATTATTAATTGAGCTAAAGTATGGTGTGTGTTTATTAAACGGGAAGTATTTTTATAAATAGTGTGTCTTAAATATTTGTTGAATAAATGAATGAATGAACAAATGAACGTGTGAATAAGTTAATAATTCAGGGAGAATGATGCTTCCTACACCTGGTTTTGATGGGACAGGAGATAACATAAGGAGATTTGGCCTCTGCAGTAGGGGACAGCATAGAGTTAGGAAAACAAATTTATGACAGGGTATGTGCAGTGCCAACAATATTTCAGAAACTTGCCAAAGGCAAAAAAGGTAATTGTCGGAAAACAGGAGAGTAATTCCTGGTTGTTCTGTGAGCTGCTTTGAATCATGGGGAACTTCAGAATCACTTTTGCTTTCTATTACTTTGTCCTCAAATGAATGTTGAGAAAAGGGATCTCTTTTTCTGTTACTTCAGACACATGTCAATTTGGCTTGCCATAAAGCAAAGTCAATGACAATACATTCTTTGGTAAAAACCTTTCTTGCCATCACTTGCAAAATCGTAGAAACCCAGAATCATAGAAGCCTCTGAATTCTAGAGCTGGAGAAACCTCAGATGTCATTGGTCCCATTTTTCATTCTCATTGGAACCACTGCAGTAGAATTCCTGACAGTTGGTCATGGAATTTTGCTCGGCACGCCATGATTACTCTGCTTTATGGGAAAGCCTGGTTCATGCTGGCCCACCAGGTACAATGTTCTTTCAAGAAGTGAGCTGAAATCGGCTTTTTAATAATATCCCTCTATTGATTTGATGTTGGTTGGTCTTCTAAGGTCCCATGGTAATTTAATTTTTCTTCTTAAAATGTCTTTTTTCAGCCATTTGAAGGTAGCCCTCCAATACAAAAATACCAGATGAGGAATCAGAAGGCTTGAGTTGTAAGCCAAATTCTATTACTAGCAATGTGACATTGAGTAATGCTGATTTTATAGAACAGGAACCTGAGGCTTTAAAGTTAAGCACATCGCCCAAGGCCACACAGCTGCTACATGGTGGGCTTGGACTGTGAGTCTAGCTTTGCTGATGCTGAAGCTCAAGCTCTTATATACTATGTTACAGGGCACCTGTGTGCTGCTGTTGGTTTGTGGTCAATTAAACTTTAGCCTTTTCTTTTCCACAAATCTTGGTTAAGTCAGATTTTCTCCATTTGGAACTTATGTGATTTATTCTATCTATCTATCTATCTATCTATCTATCTATCTATCTATCTATCTATCTCTATCATCTATCTACATATCATATCATACCATATCATATCTTTAACTATCATCTATCATATTATATCTCTCTCTATCATTCTGACATCATTTGTCATCTACACATCTATTTATTTTTACTTAAAAGTATAACTATAGTTTTCTCTGTTAAATCTTAAAAAGAAGGGTTGACCATCATTTGTCAAAATAATTATTGGTTTTTATCATATAACATCTCCCTTTGAACTTTTGAGTTATCCACAAATCTGACAATTTGCAAAGTTGAAAAAAGACATTGCTAAAATTTTTTAATGGAATTACATCAGGCAGGGTCATATGACAGGTCACTGGCAACTTCAACTAGTCATGAACATATCCAATTGTCTTTTTATCCTAATCACGTATTTTCAATTTGACCACAATGACATCCCCACACGCTTAACCTAATTTCTTAGTGGATATGTCTGATGGTTTGGCATCATGACCTTAGTGAACCCATGTGATCACAGCATTTTTTTCTAAGTGGTTCACAAACCACCTATTTAGTAATTTTATTCTAGAATTTTGCCAAGGTTTGACATCAAAAATTTGGTTTGACCAAATTGTAGTTCCCAGAATCTAGGCTTTCTCGAATTTCACAATCAAAAAATATTTTCCAGTCTTCTGGCACCTCTTTGTTATTCATGCTCTCCCACCCGTCCCCCACAGATTGCAAACAATGGTTGCAAAATTACATCTCTGAGTCTTTCAGTATTTCAGGTTATGATCTGTCTGGTCTGGAAGGTGTGATCTCATTTGAAGTGTGATATAGTAGATAGGGAAGTGTACCTAGAGTTCTAGACCAAAATCTTGTCTATTGCATCACTTGCTAGTTGTATGACCTGCAGTAAATTATTTAGTCTATGTGGTCTCTGTTTCCTCATCTGTAAATTGGGATAAAATCTCACAGGGGCTTGAAAAACTTGCATGAGTTAACAGCTGGCAGTGTCTAGAGTAGCATAAGCTTCAAAAATCTGAATTTCCCTTAGTGCCTTATCTATCTTGAATTTCAATTTGTTCTTTATATTTTTAAATGTTGTTTAGAATTTGAAGACAATTCTTTCTGCCCGAGAAGACAAAAAGAAACAAGAACTCTTTGGGGGATGCAAAATGGTGTAAAGCACTGAACTGGGAGTAACACAGGATGTCATTTATTGGGAAGGTGTTTCATTAACTCACTGTGTGTGACCTTGAACAAGTCGTGCAATCATTCTGGGTTTTATTTACATCTGTAAAATGAGGGGAAGAACTGGGTGATTTCTCAGTTCAAGTTCTCAGCTCTAAATGCTATGAATCTAATTTTGCCTTTGCCATGTCATTGAACTATATAACCTTCCTGTAGAGGGGTCTATCATTTTAGCCAGTTTTTGATCCACTTTGTGAATAAATCTCAGAAATTAAAAAATCCCAAACAGATTCCTTGCCACACAAAAGGCTTCTGAGCTGAACGTCTGTCATCAGTGGGTTGACATGGGCTATTAGCCCAAATGAGTCCAAATTAGGATGACAAACCTGCTGTCCTCTACTCCTCGATTTATTATTCACTGATGTGGATTATCCAGGATTTGATTCTATCACTAGCCTAATGATTGAGATTTGATGGCGTAATAATACTATGTCAACATATAGAGATGTTATGGAAATAATGGAAATAATTATGTAGCATTATCCAAACGAAAGTGTTTTTTGATAAATGAGAATGAATTTCAGATGTAAAATACAGAGAGTACTCTTTGCCCTAGAATGCCTTTGGATCTACACAGGAAGTAGCTATTCATCAGTCGTGATTAATTTGGAAAAAAATCACATTCTTTGTCTCTAAAATATGAATGATAAGAATTTTGTTTTTATTGTGTTTATTCTCTACACTGTGGACATTAACCAAAATCTACAGAAAATGCTATCTGATCTTGAGTTAATTAATTACATACATAGAGATCTTTGCTCTTCTTTTCAGGGCAGATTTTACCAGGTAAGTTTTATTCATTTACTTGAATTATACAAGTATATAGATTAGTTTATTGAAGAACTATTTCAAGCACTTATTGTATGCTATGCCACATGTGGGCTAAGAAAATAATCAAGGGGGTGGCCCCTGCTTTTAGAGAGGTCTTAATCAGTTAGGGGAGAAGTCTGCCAAGGTTAATAGAAAAGAGTGCAGTAAGGGCCATGAGAGGGTTGATTCTGTATTCTGGATCTTTCAGGGGCCTTTTTAGGAACCTTGCTCTTCTGCTAGTCCCTCACTCTGCATTTTTAACCTCTTGGTTTTATCATCCAAATACACCATGTACAATATTTACATCTTAAAAATAAACAAGAAACCTCTGCTAACTCATCATGTCCCTCCAGGATTACGTTACTTTTGCATTGCCCCATGAGAGAGCTGTCTGGGTATGCTGCCTTCACTTTACCTTACTCTCCTCCGACTTTCCTTCCTCCATCCCACCAAAACTGCTCTTGAGAAGCTCACTAATCTTGACTTTTAAGTTATTAAATCCAATGGATACTTAAATTATTTTTAGCTTGCTTGACCTCTCAGCAGCATTTGAACTGCTTGAAATACTCTTTTCCTTTGAAAATACACTTTCTGGCGTCTGTGGCCAGTCCTTTGTGACTCCTCTCTGATGGTTCTTCTCCTGTGCAGCCTCTAAATGCTGATATACTCATGACTTACTGTTGGGCACTCCTGTCTTCTCTCCTCTCCTCTGGTCTCCTTTCCTCTCCTTCCTCTTTTCTCTCTCTCTTCTGAAGTGAGCTCATCATTTTTCATGATTTAAATGCTATCTATATGTTGAAGAGTCTCAAATCTATATCTGTAGCCCAGAGCTCTTATTTGAGCTCTGGATGTAAATATTGAACTGCCTATTTGATACTGCTATTTGAATGTCTCATAGACATTTCAAACTTAACATTTTAAAATCTGAGCTCTAGATCTCCCTCCACAAATCTGCTCCTTCCACAGGATTCTCCATCTCATTGAACTATATTTGAGGTCCGACAATTAAGTTTAGCAACGTGTTGCTAACCTTTTTTGATATCAGAGGGATTATTCATTATGATTTTGTACCAACTGAACAAACAGTTAACCAAGTTTACTATTTGGAAGTGTTGAAAAGGCTGCATGAAAAGTTAGACGACCTGAACTTTTCACCAACAATCTTGGCTCTTGCATCATGACAATGCACCAGCTCACACGGCACTGTCTGTGAGGGAGGTTTTAGCCAGGAAACAAATCACTGTATTGGAACACCCTCCCTACTCACCTGATCTGGCCCCCAATGACTTCTTTCTTTACCCAAAGATAAAGGAAATATTGAAAGGAAGACATTTTGATGGCATTCAGGACATCAAGGGTAATACGACAACAGCTCTGATGGCCATTCCAGAAAAAGAGTTCCAAAATTGCTTTGAAGGGTGGACTAGGTACTGGTGTTGGTGCATAGCTTCCCAAGGGGAGTACTTCGAAGATGACTATAGTGATATTCAGCAATGAGGTAGGTAGTGCTTTTTCTAGGATGAGTTTGAGAACTTAATTGTCTGACCTCATAGCTCCATATGCCCAGGTGCTTAAAGATGCTTCTGGCCTGCTCCTCCTTGTCCAGCCTTAGTATCATGTGTCTTTTAGGCATCTCAAACTAAACCTGTCCAAAACCAGTCTATTGGTTTGCATCCTTTCCACCATCATTCTGCTCTCAAGAATCTTCAAAACAAAACAAATTTTAAAATACATGTATGCAAAAAGATGGACAAAAAGAAGGAAGGGAGGGAAGGAAGGAGGGAGGAAGGAAGGAAGGAAAATAAACCCAAAGCCATCTGGTTCTACTTCATAATCATCTTCTGTGCTATTAAAGTCAGAACACTGGTGGTAAATTTTGACTCCTCCCTTTCCTTCATCCCTTATATCAAAGTCACACAAGAAAACGTCACTTCCTCTTCTGACCACGATGGAACAACTGAGAGTAAATTCACCCTTCCTTCTTAGACTGAAAAACTGAACAAAATATCTGAAATGATTTTCAGGGGATTGGAAAACTGGTTGATTGGACAACAGGTACAACAGGACAATGATCCCTGAGAGAAGGGAAACAAATAATGTGTGCCTTCCAGTTGATATCTGAACGTCTGGTCTCTTGTCTGTCTCCCTCCACTAGAACATGAACTCCAGGAAGGGCAGGGACTTGGCTTTCTAGTTGAGTCCTTAGCCCAGTGCCTAGCCCACCGTGTAAGCACTTACCCAGTGTAAACACTCAATACATTTCTTGGATGGGAAAAGTAAATGAGTGAATCTTTGATAACTTCTGCTCCCTCATTAGCAAAATCCTATTTATTCTGCCTTTTAGTTACATCTTAAATCCATCCACTTCTCTTCAGCTCCACTGCTATTATCCTGATCCCCAATACCATCACATCTCCCCTGGGCAAGTACTATACCTTTCTATCTGGTCTTCTTAATTCTACTCTTGCCTTTCTTCAATTACTTCCTCCAGATTGGTTATTTAAAATGTAAATGTCATTCTTTCACTCTACATTAAAACATATCAATGGTTTCTGTATTTTGAATAATCCAAACTCCTTACAAGGGGGTGGTCAGCTATTAGCTGTCTACCCAGCCTCCTCCTCATACCTCTTGTTTCCTAATTCAGCAGCCCCTTGGATCCATGGGATACATTCGAAAACCAGGGAGCTAGATGGTTGCAGATGTCCGTTTAGCTCTTGGGTGCTATGCTCTGAGGCTTAGACTTATTTGCCACAATCTAAATTACCTATTAAACTGTAATTGATAAAACTTACCTGTAAGTTTGACAATTGTAAGCATAATGACAAGTACAAACAGGACAAGAGTGTCTGTCAGTGACAATGGGAAAAATGAGGGTTGGGTTGTAAGAATTTTTCAGTGTCATTCTGGTAACCCTCAAGGGAGAAGGACATCTCATTACAAATGCTGGTCTTGGTTTTTCAAGCATAGCAATCATGGAAGGCAACTTCTCAGTCTACCAGAGCTTTCTAGAAATATCATGTCACAGCATACAAATAACTTTACTTTGATTCTGTGTTGACAAGGCAATGCTTTGCTTTGTTGTTTGGCTTCTAAGGTAAACCTAGTCACTCCAAACATTGTGTCCAGTTCAAATACATGTCCTTGCTTTTCAGGCCAATTTTATCTTTCTCTGTAACTTGATGTATTGTTCTCTCAGTTCTTGAATCACCCTCTTGTGGATTTAGTGTGAGTCATTTTACCCACCATAATATAAAGCGAACAGATCAAACACATTTTTTTCTTGTGAATTGGTTTTTATTGGGATACAGGAAATAAGTGAGGAAATGTGACTGTGAGTGGTTATACCCCACCAGGGTGCTACTGTTCATTCTAATCTTCCTGGGATAGCGTTTGGAACTTTTTCTTTTTCTTGAAACTGCTGCTCAAAATGAGGTGTCATGGACTTCAGTTGAGGGCTGCATCTGGATAACCTACTGGAAGCTTTAAATTTTCTTTCTTGGGTGGGTAAGTAAACTGTACACTTTTACCCCTTGGAAGGGGCCTAAAATTCTGCCCCCTCTACTCCGGATGGGACTCAAACCCACAATCCCTGACTTAGGAGGCCAATGCCTTACCCATTAGGCCACTGGGGCTGACTCAAATGCATTTTGTGGTCCTGCAAATTTGAGGACTGGACTAGAGCACAAGCATCTCACCAAAGTATAGGTGCCCTCCATGGACATTAAGTGATGTCGTGGCAGAATAAAGTCAAACGCAGTGTTACAGTGTTGGTTCAGGAAAATTAGGAGGCGGCACCTGTTCCAAACCGTGGTCTTAGAGATGGAATGGAGGAAGAAGGAAGTAATTACAATAATAGCCAATATAATTGATATGACCCATTTCATGTACATGGAGACACAAATAAGATCACAGTCCATCCTTTTTTATGTGAAGGTAGAGAATGCCTTCTCTACCCTCCACATGTCTAGATAAGCAGGAAATCCAGTTTCTGTCTTTGAGCTCCCCTCTCCCCCTTATATGGCCCACAACCTATAGGGTCTTATTTGTACCTATCTTCTTATGTTGGGCCTAGTTCCCAGGTGCCCCTGAGGCTGGAGGAACCCCCTTGTTGAGGTCCCAAAACACTTCTGGGTACTAGGTGTTTCTGGTCCTGTTCCAAAAAGTGTGCTGTGCCTAGGTGTTGGTTTTGGGTCACTGCTGTGTGTACACAGTTGCTCTTTGGAAGGTAAAGGGGTTTGACTCTTGTCAGACCCGCCCTTCCCCTGGCCCAAACAGTGCTCCCCCAAACCCCTAACACACACACTAACTCCCACCCCAAACGGACCTGCTCCCAACATTTTACTTTTAAAATCCACTCTCTTCACTGCCAATTTCCTGGGTGCTGGCAACCTCTGGAGGGCTGGCTTAGGACAGGCTCCAGTATCCACTGCCATGTGTGGACTCTGAGTGGCCACTACCCTGAGGTCATTAACTTGCTCCCTTCCAGAACCAAGAGCCTGCCCAGGAGACATGTTCTTATTTCCACTTTTAGAGCCACAGGAAGCACATTTCTGGAAGATTTCCAATACATTTTGTCCCTAATTTCACCCTCAGGGGTTCAGAAATGTTGCGATCTAGTCTCGCAACACCCTACTATACACTCAAAATCTTTTGTTTGAGTAATATAAAGAGTGGATATTTGTGTTCCGTGTGTGTGTGTGTGTGTGTGTGTGTGTGTGTGTGTGTGTG
>NW_017731559.1:1826199-1920011 GCF_001890085.2 Hipposideros armiger
GAGAGAGAGAGGGAGAATGTATACACTACAGCAAAAATACAGGCAGGGAGAGGCTGCTGTAAGAATCCATGTAGACCCAGGTACTGAGTGAGTGGGGGGGAAGTAGGGGAGTAGGGTGAAGGAGAGGGGGTTAGTGGGTATACAGGGTTACCATCGACAGAGTCAGAAAACTCAGGAAGAGAATCCCAATGGGGAGAGATGAGAGTTCGTGTGGTATCGCAGCTAAGAATGTGGATTCTGGAGCCACGCTAAAGAGCAGGTTCAGAAACCTGTTCTAATTAAGCTGTATGACTTTAGTTTCTTCATGTGTAAAAGGGGGTTGATGATGATGACGGAGATGAAAGGAATTTATATATATATATATATATATATATATATATATATATATATATATATATATATATATATATAAAACATTAGTAAATGCTATAAACGTGTCCACTGTGGTTATCATTTTTCCCATGTGTGCAAAGGCAATAGAATGTTTTAATTTTTTTTCTGAAACATTATTGATCTTATTGGATTGTGTGAATTAAGTATTCATTCCCAAGAGGACACTTAAAGAACTGTAAGTAGTTAATGTTTAGGCTAAACGAGGGAGTGTTCTCTTGCTGAATGCCATTGAGCTAGTGCTAGGCTTTTTGGGTCTGGGTGGGTGATGGGGGTGACGCGAGGAGTGTGCCATGACCAGGGTTTGGAGAGGGACAGGGGGGAAGGGGGCCTAAGGGGCAGACCTCAGAGCAAAGAGGAGAGTGCAGAGGGTGAAAGAAAGCACTGCCTCCAGGAGAATAAGTTAGAGAAGAGAGATGAAAAGAATATTAGCACTTCACTACATGATCAGAGAGGCCACACATATTCCTGCGTAGCCTCAAGGAATCATCAAGAAAAATGACATTATTTGGTAAGGCCTGAGTCAGCTCTGATTTTGCTTTGTTTTCTTTTTCAAAACAGGCCTCTTTATAGTTCGGGTACCCACGAAAAGAACTTTTAGGCTCTAAATAAATTATGTCCATCAATTCCCTTTGTCTTCATGTTTTTTTCTCTCCTAAAATACTATATTATTAAAACTTAGCATGATTCCCCCCCCCCATTTTACCATATTTAAAAAATAGGGCGTGTTTCTGCTTGATTTTTATCTTCTACTAGCTGATCTGCTATGTGAGTGAATCTCCTGTTTTGTCTGCACATGTCCTTTAAGATTTTCATGTGGATGAGACTCGCACTGGCCAGTCTGAGAGTCAGGCATTGATAACAGCTTCTTATACATTTGGGGTAATAGTTTCTTCAGAACACTTGGGTAGCTGCTCTCTGGCTCTGCTGACTTTGTTCTGTCAGCCACATCTAGAACGTTCTGGGTATTTAATATCTCCCATTAGTGTACGCCAAACTGAATTGGGAGGCAAAATTTCCCTAAAAACCCCATTTAGTCTCTTTTTCCATTTCATATTCAATCAAATCTTTTGCACCACGATCACAAGGGGTTCTACAGACTTTCAGACAAACTTCCATATTCTCTTACCCTGTGTTTGAAGCTCCCTAGCAAGACTTACACTCTTTTTGCTGCCCAATTTCTAGTTTACACCTGTCCTTCAAACGTTTTCTCTTTGTTCCTCTCACTGGCTCAATCTTTGCATAAAAAAAATATTCCTCCTAAAATAGAGGTGGTTTTTGTTTGTTTGTTTTTAGTAGTTAGCGGCCATATAGATTTTTTTTTAAGAAACAGATTTTAAAATTCATGGCATGTACTTTTGTTGGGCTTCTAGTAATATTTTAGTAATAACCTGGATTTCTCAATTAATTTCTCTTTATGTCCTTTTAACATTTTTTTTCTTTCTTTCCAATTCTTCTGCTTGTGGGAAGGTCGTTAGTTCCCTTTTTAAGTTTGGTAACAGCAAAATGGATTTTTTTTTGAGTTTTCTGCCAGAATGTGGAACTAAATTGTGTTGTAACAACTATTACATAGTGGTTCCTATGAAACTACTTTCTAAGTTCATCCTTATCTAGCACTCAAAGCCAAGATCATGATATTTCCTTTGTTTGTGAATTCTAAAGAGCAGTCCTTCGTTTGATCCCCAGACTGTGCCTCCCTGCATTATTAAACTGTGTTTCATCAGCTTGTATGATAAAACAAGGTTCACCGTTTTTCTGCCTAACTTGATTTTGTGGTTTCTTCACTTTCATTTAACATTTTTAGTTTCATCTCACAGATTTTGGGCTTATTGTAAAATCCTATAGCAGCATAGTCATGATTTAGCTATGAAATCTCTGCCTAGAAAAATTGTACTGTACTTTCTTAGCCTTGCAAGAAGTCTCCTGTTGATTTTGTGCCTCACATGCAATGTTTTGGGGCAACACCCTCCATCCTCTCCCATGTTTGTAATTGGGCAGCTCTAAGTGCATTGTTGACTTTCCTTTTCCTAATGATTACTATGTAAAGTTCCTCACTTTCAGTTCAAGAGTTAAAGCCCTTTTTTATTTTGTGTGTTTTAAGTATAGAAGGTGCTAGGTATGTCTGTGTCACTTTCAGTTCCACTGGTCAGGTTTTAATTAGATGGTTTAATTACCTATTTCTCTTTTTTTCTCAGTGTCAAGCTACAACTGATGTTCATTCACACTGATCAGTTTTACCCTAATATTTACTTTGAAAAGAACCTGTCTGTTTTCTAGTGCTGGAAGGCTCATACCAGTTTGGTTTGGTTGAGCCTGTCCTGCCTCTTAAGTTCTAGTTATCCTAGAAATAACTGTATTAGTTAGATAATTATCAGGAACTCTACCAAGACAGCAACCTCACTTTCAAGTAAACATTATCTATGGTTGGTATGATGGCTTCATTATTTATGAATGTATGTATGTATGTATTTATTTATTTAAAGACTTTATTGGGGAATTCGGGGAGGGAACGGCATTGGGGAATCATAGAAGGGGAACAGACAAGTTGCTGTCCTTTTGTTCTTCAGTCTAGTTTGGGAGGATGTTGCTTTACTGGTCCAAGTTGACACCATCATTGCACTCTTCCTGGGCGAGGCAGATCAGTCGCCAGCTTCTGGACGGCCGCTCACTGCAGCTGCTGGCTGTTCACGCTGGCTGCTGGCTACACGTGGTAGCCCATGGCAACCCACTGCAGCAGGGGCTGCAGCCTACACTGTCGCTGGCAACTCATGGCAGCCCAGCTCCAGGTTGAGCTGTTGTTCAGCATCTTAGCTGCAGAGGGCAGTATCACTGGCCCTCACATGTGGGATCCAAACTGGGGCCCTCTGGCGTCCCAAGCCAGCTCTTAACCAACGCGCCACTCGGCCGGCCCGTATATCACATCTTCTTAATCATTCATATGTTGACAGACACTTAGGTTGTTTCTATATCTTGGCTGTTGTGAATGATGCTGCAATAAACATGGGAGTGCAGATATTTCTTCGAGATCCTGTTTTTCTTTTCTTTTCTTTTTTTTGGACATATACCCAAAAGTGGGATTGCTGGTTGACAACTATTTAATTCTACAGTCCTGCCTTTGGGAATACCATTGCAGAGATCCTAAAGATAATTCTCCTAATGCAGAACTTACTCATGTTCCCACTGGCTCTCTCCTACCCTCCATAGCACTGTGAGTGATACCACCTTTGTTCTGGCCTCAAGGTTGCACTTTTCAGGTAAACTGGAGGCGCATGAATCTGAGAAAAGATTCTACTTGTGACTGTGACAAAGGCTAAACCTCTCTGCTAAATATTTTATTTTATTTCATGCTATTTCACACATCTTTAATTCTTGGGTCTCCAGTTCGCTTCTGTTTACCACAGTTCTCTCTCTTCTAAATTCTCTGCTTGTGGGTGGGGAGGTTTTGCTCGTTCTTTTGCTTCTCCATTTGCTCTTGGCAAAACTTAATATTTACATTCAATTTATATAGACGTTTCTTTCTTCCTGAAATTTGCATGCTTTGCTTTTCACCAGGTTTTTAATACCTTTCCTTGTGTCTACCTTCTCTGGTGGAGTGTCTATTTTTCTTTGTTTTTTGGCATCAGTTGCACCTATTTCTACTTGCTACAGAAGTAACTATAAAAAAAAAAGTTGAAACTGTCAGGTAAAAGGTTTATATAATACTTAAAAGCTTAATTAGCTGTCTCATTCCAGCCACACTATTCAAGAACCGTTTTGATTTCAAGCTCTGATTGCCTGCCTCTCCTGGTAAAATATATTTTGATTACATGTAGCATTGTTCTGCTATTCTGTTATAGATTATAACATGATCTGGTCACTATATATTATTTTGATGTGTATTGTCAATCCCTTCAACTTTGTAAATTTCAAAGTTATATGAAACTAAAGCCAACAAGAATATGAACTTTAATTTTAACCATGTGTATGAGAATTAGAAATTGCAAAGAAATATTTTATGATGAGTAACTCAGTAATAAATGTTAGAAAATTTAATCTGAAAGATGTATTATATACTTCATAAATTCCTACTGTTCAGTGCCACTATCACTGCCTCATCCCAGGGTTTTCATTCACTCTTTCCTCTCCTTCACTTCTTGTATCCAGTCATTGACAAGCATCTTTCCTTTTCCTGCAGAGACTTGTGTTCGTCCCTGGGTCTCAGTTTTAGCACCACCTCTCAGAGCCAAATCCCTATCAAGTCCCATATAAATTACCGCAACAGCCTCTTAACTGGTCTTTTCACTTTCAATTTATCCCACAGATTGCTGCCAGATTTACCACTGCTTTCGTCATCTCTCTCCCCTAATTAAGAGCCTACACTATTGCCTTATTTCTGATGACTTCAAGTGTGGACTTGTTAGCCTGCTAACAATGAACCTTGCTCAGTAAATCATAGTTTTCCATTTTCTCTTATAGAGCATCCCACTACACATGCTCTACTTCAGCAAATAGTTTTCTTCTTTCTTTTACTCATATACTTCCATCTTCATGTCTTTGCTTGTGCTGTACCTCCCTGGAGAGCATCCTCTCCCCTGATCCACACAATTCCTTTCCTTCAGTATCCTGAAGACTCCTTGCTGTCATCCTATTCCACAGTAATCTTTCTTTTATATGTAATATTTCTGACTATGATCTGCATTTACCAAATTACTTTTAATAAATCGAAAATTGCCTTAAGGTTGTTATATAGTTGAATATATATACCTTTTCTCCTCAACTCAACTGGTATATTTTATCTGAATTTTTTTCCAAAATGATTCTAGCTGGATGTAATTTGATATTTAATTTTACAAAAGAAATTAACAAAATCAGAATCATATAAGATTCAACACACATATTTTCATATGTTTGCTTTAATGCCCTCATACTTGTTCTTGGAGCTAGGATTTGAATCTTTTCACTTTATTCACAAAATTTCACTTTTTTTAAAAAATTATTTTTTATTATGAAACACACAGTTTTTTAGAATTAGTTTCAGCTGTACAACACAGTGCAATAGTTATACTTTTTACCCCTCGAAGTGAAAACCCCCCTCCCCCAATCCGCCACCCCACTTCCCCCCAATATCATACGTAACTATTACAAATCCCTTCACATTGTTTTTAAATATACCTTTGTTTCTTATCTTTATGGCCTTGTAATTTCCACTAGTTGCTTAAGTGAAACAATTATGAGATGCAGATCACAGCTAAACTCAAGGTGAGTGAGATTAAACCAAGAAAGGAGAGGAGAAAGTAAAAATGTCCTTAGTGGGATCTGTGGTCTACCCTCATCTGATTTAATTCACAAGAAATTTGAAAGTATTCAAATCCACTCCTTTAGAACAAGGTACAGCTGTCTATTTGAATTTATTTGCACCTTGGCCAAGCTGATAATTGATTCATGTAGCCTGTTTGCCATGATACTGGCTAAGATATCATGTGTCATAAGATGCATGATAAGATATTGTGTATAGCTAAACAAAAAATAGTTAGGTTAAGTTTAAGAGAAGCTAAAAGGAAGAAACCACCAATAAACATGAGTTACCTTAAAACTGTGGCTCTCAAATTCCATTTGTCTTAGCAAGAAACTAGACCTTGAAGTTCAGAGGTTCAAGTTAACTGCTAAAGGTGATAAGTTTGGGCTGAATTGGGGTGCAAACATTGAACACATAGGAATGCTGAAGAACGTGCTGAGGGGTTAGGATTGTTCTGGCTGCATTTCATGTTCATCTGCTCTGATACGGCCAGGGACTTCTGGTCTTCTTTATTTGCTGAGGTTGATTGGTCCATTCCTGTGAACGTCAAGTACCCAAATGTGATGATCAAACTCATTTATGTGGCAGATACCTGGAAGTCATGGTGTTCTCTGTGGAACATACAATGGTGTTGAGGAGGTGCAGTAGATGCTCACTGGTCCTGAAACCTCTTCCTGGGCAGCTCTTTATTCAAACAGCCTCCCTGCAGTTAAGTTGGAGCCATATGATAAGCTCTGGTCAATGGAATGTGGGTAAAAGTGATGTCCTCCACTTCTGGGCCTGGCCCCCAAGACCTCCAAGGAGATCTTTTGCTTGCTCTTTCTCATTGCATGCTGACTAGTCATATGAAGAAAATCCAGTGGAAGATGTGAAGGTAGGGTATGGTAGAGCTGCAAGATGGAAGGACCTGGGTCCTGGAATCATTGTGTAGAATACGGTGGACATAACATCTTCATTAAACACAAAATTGAGTGCAAAATATATTTTCATTGATTTAAGCCCCGGAGTTTCTGGTGTTGTTTGCTACTATTTATTAGTCTGACCAACACAAATAGTGATATTAACTCATCTCAAGATATAGAACAGTTGTACTAAAAAAATAATCCAAGAAAAAAATTTAAATGCTACCAAATTTAATTAAATTTAACAAATAGTTGATGAATAACTATTTATGTGCAAATACTACTACTACTATTAAAAATAATGCCAAGATATATGGCACACAGGGAATATAATGGAGAACAAGGCAGAATTTTACTGGGGAGGGAAGTTAAAAATATACGAGTAAATAAACAGTATAAGTGTTATGAAGAAAATAAAGCTTTGATGAGTAGGCAGGAAGGGTCTTTCTTTGAGAAAGTAACAATTTAAGTTGAGACTTGGATAAAGAGTAGGTGCCAGTCATGTGATTATCTGAGGAAGACCTCTCTGCTTAGAAGGTGCAGAATGTGTGAAACCCCTGAGGCAGGAATGAACTTGGTGTGTTCAAGAAAGAAGAAGATGTCTCATGTGGCAAAGCTTAGTGAGCAAGGAAGAAAGGGTATGAGATGGGAGAGGGTGTATTCCAAGTCATGTGTGGCTTTTAGACCAGGGTTAAAAAGGTTTCTAATTTATTCAAAGAGCACTGGGAACCATTCACAGGTTTTAAATAAGCGGCCTGATTTGTGTTTTAAAAAAACCTGGCTGTGGTTTGGAGAATGGGCTTTGGAGAGAAAACTGGGAGGCCAGGAAGGATGCTGAGCAGTGGTACTGGTGAGAGATGATGGCGGCTTAAATGAGGATAGAATTGAATGGGTTTGAAATTGAGACAAAAGAGGATTTTTCAGATGGATTGAACATGTGGAGTCTGGGAAAAGAGGAATAAAAATTTATTAATTCAACAAATATTGATTTAACACCTATTGTGTACCAGGCACTCTTCTAGACTTTGAGGATAGAGCAGTGAACAAAATATATCAAGTCCCTACTCTCCTAGACCTTACACTCTCATGGAGAGAAACAGTAATAAACAACACATATCAGGCAGTGATAGTGAAGCAAAGTAAAGCATTGTGAGGGGAAAAACAATGGCAGGGATGGGTAGTTTTAGATAAGATTATAAGGGGAGTCCTCTTTGGTGGCGTGATATTTGAGCAAAGACATGAGAAAGGTAGCCATGCTGATGATATCTGAGGCAAGGGCACTCCAGGAAGAGGAAACTGTGAGTGCAGTGGCGCTGGGGTGGAAGCACATGGGGTGTGTTGGAGCAGCAGCGTGCAGGCTCTGTGGCCTGGGGTGAACAGAGAGGAAGTGGGAGGAGGCGAGGTCATGGAGAGGTAGGTGGGTGGGTGGGCAAATCATAGACTAAGATCAGGATTTAGATGTTATTTTGAGATGGGAAGCCATTAGAGAATTTTGAAAAGAGGAACAGAGACAGGGAGACCAGCATGAAGGCCATAGACTTGACAAGATATGGTGGTTTTGTTTTAGCCACTGGTTGGATGTTGATGCCATTATTGAGAAGGTGAAGACAGAGGAAGGAATATGGGAGGAGAAATCCAAGTTCTGTTCAGGATATATTAAGTTTGAAACATCTATTACACATACAATTAGAGATATCAAGTAGATATATTTGAGTCCAGAACTCAGGAGGCTCAGGACCAGAGGTATAAATTTGGAGTTGTCAGCCTAGAGAATGGTATTCAGTGCCTCAGGACTTGATGGGATCACCCAAGGAAAGGCTGGAGGTGGAGAAAAGATCTGAGCGGTGGCCCTCGGGCCCTTCTACTTTTAGAAGTAGCACAGAGGGGAAGGAAATTGAGAAGGAGCAGCCGGTGCAGTGGGATCAAAATCAGAAGAGTTTAATGTTACAGAAGCCAAGATAAGAAAGTATTTCAAATTAGAGAGTTCAACTGTGTCAAATGCTGCCAAGAGTCAAAAAGGAGGAGGAGAGAAAAGTGACTGTTGGGTCTGACAATGTGAAGAAGTCATTGGCAACTTTGCCAGGGAGGAGTGAATATGGGAGATGAAGACATGGACAAGGGACAACGAACAACTCTTGAGACAAATTTTGCAGGAAGGAAAACATAGGAATGTGGCAAAAACTGGAGGGGAAGGCAATTTCTATGGATCAAACTCATTTTTCTCAGTTTATTTGATCTCTCCAAGATGTTAGCAGAAAGCTTCACATCACAGTGTTAGACCAATTTGTACAGGACTGGTGGCTTAATGTATTGTTTCTTTGAAATATATTTGCATTTTAAAAGGGGGGCGGTTTGTCTTTCATGTAGTAGATAGCTTAATATATGTTAGGTACCTAGAATGAATGAATATTGTGGCTAAGACTAGCTGTGGAGTGTGTGTGTGTGTGTGTGTGTATGTATGTGTGTGTGTACACACATGCATTGTCTTCAAATCTAGTGGGTTGGAAATCTTCCTGACAATCTGTTAGGCATCAGGGATTTTTATCTCCAGATGGGTGCCCCATTTTTCTTCTTGATAACCTCTTACTAATGAAGAGCCTGGGATGGGAGTTCCATTTACAAATGGTGAATCATTAGAAACAGATTTGTAGGCGGAGAAGGGTCTTCCAGCAGCAGAGCCTCACTTCTGAGGCATGCAGTTAGTTTCCTGCACAAATGGGCCCTGTGAGCAGATCTACGGGAGGGAAGGCAACTCATTACACATGTACCCTCCCACACCGCTGCTCTTACTACAAGCCATCATCTGAAAGCCCGAGGGCAAAAGGACAAGCACTCCATTAAAGATCACCTCAGGTCCCTGGCCTTACCTCTCCTCCTTCCCTCCTTCCTTAACAGTTATCTGGGAGACCTATGTTTCCTTTGTAGTACAGCCGACACTTGTGAAGTTGCGGCCTACCCTCTCAGCCCTCTTGGTCTGTCTCTGAGCTTCCTTTCTGCTTGTCCCTTATGGAAACATCTCTTATAGTTTGCTGCCCATCATTCCCATGCCCGCTCTGAGGGTGGATCTGCTGCTGCTCTGAGGTGGGGTATTTTTCTGTAATTCACAGTGTGGATAACTTCAGATTTATTTATTTATTTTTCCATATCTATATACCACAAATGCTAATATTTACCTAAAATTTTTCTTTAAATCAACTCACCATTTTACTTAAGAATTTATTTAGTAAGGAAATTTTGTTACTACATAAAAAGAAATTCAGGGCAAATACAAAATAAATACAAAGAAAGTTTATGTAATCAAATTCATGTTATCAAATTCTAGTTGTATGCTTATTTATCAAGGGCTCGAAGTCTGCTCTCTCTCTTTTTTTTAAAAAAGGATATTGTCAAATATTAGAGCGTTATTAAATATATACCAGCACCACAGAGATTTTATCCTTGACACAATCTGAGGATTGAAGGAGCAGTGTGACTTGCATAGCATTGTGAGTGTACTAGAAATCACTGAATTGTACACTTTAAAATGGTTAATTTTATGTTATGTGAAGTTTATCTCAATAACAAAAGACAAGTGAAAAGAATAATTTTGGTTCAGTCACTTACTGCCATATTTAAAGCATATTACTGCTTTAAATGTTTTCTGTCTCATTCTGGCAAAACACTACACCAGTAAAGACGTGATGCTTATAGGGCTGAGACCCATGTAGTTCAGCTTCAGAGTAGTATTGCTATCAGAAGAGCAGAGCCTGGTTCTCCAAAGTAGTTTTAAACTAAGCCAATGCCTTCACTTGAATTTCTTAAATAATGTAAAGTAGGATATATACACAGAAATACCCTTCTAAAGCCCTTATTTGTTTTCTTTTCATTTTTGAAACCTACCGTATGTTTGAACTTGAATTATTTACTTTTCAGAACTTAAGTTTCTTTATCTGTAAAATAGAGGGGATAGTACCTATTTCATGGTGTTGTTGTGAAGATTACATAAGAAAATCATGGAATAACCTAGCAAAGTTCCTGTATGTAATCTCCTCCATCTCCCTCACCTCCCCCACCCCTCTGCCTGGTGCCCTCCCCCCCACCTTCACTCAGCTGAAGAATATTAGGGAGGCAAATTCATATGGATGCTTTATGAATGATTTGATGCTGACTTACTAGAAATTCTTATCATCCAGAAATGGAGTAACTTATTGATTCTGGAAAATAGTCACTGTGAAGTATTTAGCCAATCTCTGTCTCTCTTCTCTCTCTCTCTCTCTCTCTCTCTCTCTCTCTCTCTCTCTCTCTCTCTCTCTCACACACACACACACACACACACACACACACANCACACACACACACACACACACACACACACACACACACACACACAGAGAGAGAGAGAGAGAGAACAAATAAACTATTAGGAGCTTCATTTTCGATTATTGAAAGCAATTCATCATTTGCATTAAGAAGTGTTAAATAATTATTTGTACCCTCATTGGGTTTCTATTGAATTCTCTTCATATAGAGTTCTATATGCTGGGACTTTGCCAACCTGGTTTAATTAATTAATCTTCAAGTAAAACCAAAGCATATTAAGAACATTTATGGGATTTCCTTATAAAACATCATCACTTCTGGTTCACTTGCATTTTGCTGTTTTTGGTCATCATTATTTGTATTGTTGTGTTTGGCAGCAATCCTGGAAATACAATTTACTTTATGCTAAAACCATGTCTAGGAAAAAACTGTGACTCCACTGTGGAGTGAAATATGGCATACACTCCCTTGCATTGTGTTCTCAGTTCTGGATATACATCAAACTATAATAGAAATGATGTATTCTTCCAAACTTTAGAACTTGAGTGTGGGAGGTAGGGAATTTTCAGATGCCACAAACACACTTTAAAAAGCACTTCAGAACCAGCCTTCTCTAGGAAGAGAAATACAATTCAATTTTCTAACCTTTTTAACTAAAAAAGGAAGGCTTTTAAAAAAGTACTGAGATGGGAAAAAGGAATACTCTCAATATAGGCTTCTCATGGCCTCTAAAAGGATGAGCAAGGTGTTATTTTGTATGCCTGAGCCATGGTTTGTCTCATGGAGCAACTAAAGCGACATAAAGTGTTTTATGATGGGCTTTACAGTTCATTAAACATTCACTTACAAGGAGGATCTTTTAACACTAGTTCCTGAGGTAGGCATTTTCCTTCTCAGATGAAATTCTCTAGAATGAGAATAGAATGTTAGGCGCATTAACGAGAGCCGGAGCTCCCTTTTCCAGGTTTTTAAAGTGTGTTTTCAGCAGGTGAGATTATTTGGGGAGCATCCTGTTTAAACTTTGTACTCCTATTCTTTGAGCATAACAATTCACTTATGAAATTTTTTTGAAAAAAGAAATATCTAAACACCTGCATCTTAAAAATGAAGACATGGATGTATACACATCTAGGGCTGATGTTAAACATCTCACTTAACTCACCATTATTGATCAATATCCCAGGTTTGGGCTGCATGCAGAGACATTTTATTTGTGGGTTTGACACCAGTAACCTAAACTGACTATAAGTTCAGGAAATTGGGGCTCATCAGTGAGGCTTGGCTTTGACTTGTGATTCTTAGGAATAATACCAACTGTAGGAGGCCAAGAGGATTAATTTTTTTAAAGCAACTAATTTTAAAGTGACTTCTGATAGGGTTCCTTGACCTCCAGTGGAACTGGAAAGCTCTGAGTTTTGATACCTTGTGATTATTTTGAAATCATCATGTTATATAAACAAGTAATTACCTCACCAGGTTTGGGGGTCACCTTGTTGATAGGTCTGAAACAGTAGTGCAGCGTGCATGCAGGTGTATGGCTCCTTCCTCAGATGGTACAAGATCACATTCTGTTAGACAAAGACTACTCACTTTCTTTGAATGCAAAAAGCCGTATGCGATTAAGTGGATTGGGGGCTCTTGGAAGTGTACTAAAGCAGAAGAAAGCACCCCTGATGATTGCTAAGACAGGTGTGGACTTCCTCCTCCTTTGTTTGGGCAGTTCAGGACAACTCCCCAGAGTGCTGTTGTGTCTGGTGAGATTGTCCCTCTAGAAGAGACAGGCACTGCATACAAACCAGGGCTAGGTCCTGATCTCTACTCTTACAGCCAGGGGCACAGTGTTGAGTTCCCTCATGTCTAGGTAATTGCCTCGCACCCCTCTTCTGTCTATTTGATCCCAATGAGTTTGGACCAGCCCTCCATCCTTTCAGGCAGGCACTCCTAGAAACAGGTCAAGTTTATTTGTCTTTGGTGCACCCTGTCTGTCCTCCTTTTCTGTCCTTTTTGTGGGTTCAGATACTTTCTCTTCATCCTCAGGCATTTTTCTGTTTTTAGTTCCTTTCACCTCCTCCCCTCTAAAAACAGACTCTTTGGCAAAGGCTCTGATAAACACATTTGCACCGAGGTGTAATTGGCTGATAAAAAATGTGTTTCTTCTCCCAGAAGTATTTGCATTGGAGCAAGGATATAAATTTCTAAGGGTGGAATTTCAGATCAGCAAGTCAGGTGGGAGAGGGGCTAAGGGTGAAGAGTCTTCCGGAAGCCCCCATAGGCCTGCTTCTGACGACAGACCCACTCCAAGGTAGCCAGCAGCTGATAAGGGGAGGCCCAGGCTGCTGGCCATGGGAGGGACTGGTTCCATGGTCAGGACCCTGGCCTTGCTCCATGACCGGAGTTTGAAATCATGGGGCCCCGTCTGAAAATCTTGAGCAAGACTCTTGCTTATCCCAGAGGAATGTTTGGAAACACTACGAATATTACATTGGTAGTAAATGTTTCATTATCTTACTGTTTTCTTCAGCTGACATGCTAGACACCTCTTAGTTTTAAGGATTCTTGAACTTGCCCTTTTCTGAAACATCCAAAGTTCCCACATATAGGTTAGCTCCTGCTGACAGAAACCATTTAGTCTCATCATTCCTCAGCTTGTCTAAATCAGAAGTGTTTCTGATATTCAAACACTGACCCCTGGGTGAATGAATAATTGGTAAGTCACAGTGAAATTCCTCTGGGCTTGGAGCACACATTCATGAGCACATCACTGCAGAATGGAATCAATGTCAAGACAGGGAACGCCAGCCCCCATGAAAAAGCCTGCCCCTCCCCTGGAGTTCTCTGGCTGGACTTGCAAGCAAGTTCGGACTGAAAGCTGGACATGTGACAGCTCTCAACCCTCCCTCCGCCCCTGCCCCGGCCCCTACCAGCCCTTTAAAAAAAAAATCATTAAACTCCATATACCTAAAAACAAAGAGTATTGATTGTCATTATTTTTTCCCCTGAAAAACAACTTACATCTTAGCGAGACTAGTTCTGGCTTTGTTTTTTTCCTAGTGAGTTGGAAATTCACTATGCATTTTTCCCTCCTCCGATGTTCATGCGTGCTGAATAACCAGTCAGGCCTATGGTGTATGGATGGTGTATTTGCCTGTTTGCTTTAGCATCCTGAGTTCCTTAAGGGCAATATCTGAGTCTTCCATATCTTTTCTTCCCTCTGAGTCCTTATGTATAAAAACTTCTCACACACAGAAAAAAAATTGCTAGGTGGAAAAATGAATAAAGATACTTATCCCAACCCTATTTTTATAATCTAAAATCCTTCATTTCCTATTTGTTTTGTCTACAGCACTCCAAACATCCTATATAGCCATAATAATACTGTTTATGCTACAACACGGATGGGCCTCAGAAACATTATGCTGAGTTAAAGAAGCCAGCCACAAAGGACAACATTGTGTATTTATATGCCAGGCACTGGGCTAAGCCCTTTTTATGCATATTTCATTATTTAATTTTAGAAAGACAGCATAGGATAGATTCTAGTTCTGAATTCAGAGTGCCAGGTTTCAAGTTCTGACTCTGTCAACTTACTGACCAAATGATCTTCAGCAAGTCACTTAATATGCTTTCCTCTTAATCTATACATTTGTAAAAACAGGTTTAGTAATACTGTTTACTTCATAAAGTTGATGTGAGGATTAAATGAAATAATCCATGTACAGCTTCCAGAACAGTGCCTGGCATATAATGAATGCTTAATAACCACTAATTGCTCTTGTTGTTCTTGTTACTGTTTTTTATTGTTATAGTGCATGGTAATTAAATGTACCCCTCTACCACTTATTAATTCGGTGACCCTGGTCAAGTCACTTAACCTGTTTCAGTTTCTTCATCTGTAAAGTGGAGATAATTGTACTACCTACTCATAGGGTTGGTGCAAGGATTTTATGTTGTTATAGGCAATATAAACACACACACATAAAAATATATATACATATACAGACACACAAATATTCATATATATATATATAGTTACATATTCTTGTGTATGGGTGTGTGGGATTAGTTACATAATATATAAAGCACTTATTGTGCTAATGATTAGGGCAATCAGTAGAATTAAGTGCCAATCATTAGTAGTCAAGCGTTTGCTTTAGCAATGATTGAGGGCTTCCTCTGTGATAAGTGCTTTAAAGATGTGATCTCACTTAATTTTTACAATGGCCCTGTGAGGCACCACTTTTTCATTTTACAGTTGAGGAAACTGAGGCCGACAGGTGAAATGACACGCTACAGGTCACATGCTGATGGAGCCAGGATTTAAACCCTGGTCTATCTGACTTCAAAGCCTAACATATATAAGGATAAGTGATGCTGTCTCCCCATAGACTGAAGCAAAGGAAAACCTAGCAACAAATATCATAGTGCCTATATTTCACTAAGATATCCTAATTCACATGCCAGAACAGAGATTCAACTACAGAGCTCTCTATGAACCATACAAATATCTGTTTGGTTTTAGCACAAATGATTTATAGCCACTCTGGTAAAAACCAGAACATTACACGTGATACCTAAAATGTGTGCCACTCAATAAATGGATTTTACAACCCACAAAGAAGAGTAGAGAGTCTGATGGGGAGAGGATTTATCTAAATGAGAGTTCTCCCTTGCTCTCTTTTCTCTTCAAACTTACCATACAAGAATAGTAGAAATTTGATCAGGTTGCAACCAGAGAGGAACAAAGAACCTGAATTAGGAACTATGCTTTTCCACCCTAACTGCACTTAGTTATTCAGAGGGTGGCAGTTGATGCCACAAGATTTATTAATAATTCATTTGGAAGAGAGATTGGCACTTGCAGTGCCAGGCACTGTATTAGGTACTAAGGGATCAAAGATAAACAGTCAGAGTCCCACAAGTAAGGACAGCATGGCCAATTGAGGGGCTGTGTGTGTGGAATGCAGTGGTCTAGGAGTGTGAGGGAGAGGGAGTGTCTCCTTGCTGACAGGAATCCCGAAAAGTTCATGGTGGAAGTGAGCTAGACCCGATGGAGGAAAGGGGACTTACCAGGCAGAAAGTGGGATTAGGACCTTCCAGGTAGGAGAAACCGTTTTTGCAAAGGTATGGAGATCTGAACAAGGCTGCATGCCCAGGAACCAGAAGTAAATTTGGTCTGGCTGGAGCAAAACGTGAAGAGTAAGAGAGGAAGCGGAGGGTTGTAGCAGAAGACGTAGCTGATCAGGTCAATGGGGGTCAGACTGAGAAAGGCCTTGTATTCATTTTCAGGAGTGTGGACTGTAGCTTTGGGAAATGGTATAGTCGACAGGAAGTGACATGACTGTTTCCATGGTAGACCTTGTAAAGATTGAAAGCAGGAAAGACTGCGGAAAGAGCAACCAGGAAAGAAGGTAATTACAATAATTACGACAAAAGATGATGAAAGATTGAATTAAGGGAGTGGTAGTGAGATGAGACGAGTGAGAGGATGGGATAGAGGTTGTTAGTGTTGAAGTAACAGGGATTGCTCTCAAGTCAGGTAGGAAAGTTGAAGGGGGAAGACATTCAGGGTGACTCTGAGATTTCTACTTTGGACAACCAGATATTTGACTGAATGGGAAATACAAAAAGCACATTGGAGAAAGAAAATGTAATACTGAGTTTGAGATGGATGTGGGAGAATCAGCTACTCTGCAGGGTGTGCGCCTCACTGATTTTTGTTTCAGAAGGTAGGCAATCAATAAATGAGTGTTGAGTTTGCTGGACTGTAGTTTGGGGAGCCAGTTTAGAGATGGAAAGGTGGTGCTGAGACCCAAGAGAGAGTTGAGGAGCAGAGACCCAGACTCAGGGCCACTAGGATATGGGTTGTAGTTCAATCCGTAGGTAAAGGAGTTGGACTAGGGGCAGCACCATGCCAATGTGCTGTGGGGAGTATCCCATGATGGAGGGAGAGGAATTGGAGAAGGAGACCTACACGAGTCTGGAGGTAGGCACAAAAAGAGAAGAAACAAGTCAATTCAAGTCAGGGGAATAGAGTCAAGAAGAGATTGGTGGGTAGTGTTAGATACCACCAAATGGCCACCTACGAGAGACCTGATAATCAGTGTTGTGTTTTCTCATTAGTAATCCTTGGAGAAGTCAGCAGAGCACCTAGGATTGAAGTCTCACCACAGGAGGTGAAGACGTGGATGGGAGGATGTTAGGGTCAAAGGATTAATTTATGTAAAGGTGTGGTTATTACTGTCCAAGGATGGGTACCAGTGTTGGGAGTCCAGCTACTACACTCACATCTCACGACCAATTTACAACATCCTGTCACCAAACCCTGGAACCTAGGAAAATATTTTGATTATGCCGATGGTGTTTTTGGCATTGATGCTGATGGCTTGTGGGACCGTATAGAAGAGGAGAATTTTGAAGAAATACAAAGAAGTGTTTGGTGAAAGAAGAAAGAAAATCTTCTCAGCTGTGAGGAACAGCAAACAGAAAGGGTTGGAGATGGCAGTAAAAAGGCAGGTGGGGGCCGGCCGAGTGGCGCGATGGTTAAGAACTGGCTTGGGACGCCAGAGGGCCCCAGTTCAGATCCCACATATGAGGGCCAGTGACACTGCCCTCCACAGCTAAGATGCTGAACAACAGCTCAACCTGGAGCTGGGCAGCCGTGAGTCGCCGGCGACGGCATAGGCTGCAGCCCCTGTGGCAGTGGGTTGCCATGGGCTACCGTGTGTAGCCAGCAGCCAGCAGCCAGCATGAGTGGCCAGCAGCCGCAGTGAGTGGCCGTCCAGAAGCCAGTGACTGATCTGCCTCACCCAGGAAGAGCGCAATGATGGTGCCAACTTGGGCCAGTGAAGCAACGTCCTCCGCAACTAGACTGAAGAACAAAACAACAGCAACTTGTCTGTTCCCCTTCCCCCAATTCCCCAGCACTGTTCCCATCCCCCAAATTCCCCAATAAAAATCTTTAAAAAAAAAAAAGGCAGGTGGGAAGAGAAGGGGAGGATTGGCTTGTCTGTGGTGAGTGTCTGATATGAGTTGTAATAGCACGGAAAGTTCATGAACAAGTTCTCGGATCTGACCCGAAAGGCCAGTGGGAACCATGCAATGGGAGTCACAGTAGGTTTCTGAGAAACAGTGTAACATTAGCAAACCAGTGTGCTATATGCAGCATCAGGGTCCAAGGCCAGAAGGTCAGAAATGATCTCCATGTTCTATGCTTGCTTGGTTAACCGCGGTCTGAAATGGAAATGACTGTGTTTGTTCTTGTCCCCAAACACTCCAAAAAGTGTTTTGGCCTGGGTGTCTGACACCACACTCAATTGCACATGCAAATACAGTAATTATGCCTGAAAAATTAGAGGTCAGCTGGAGGCCAGCAGAAGATTTGGCCTCTTTGCTTCCAGATTTTGAAATAGCAGATTATACACAACTCACTGTCTTCCGCCAAGACCTTGTTACTCACATTTGCCAGGATCTCATTTTACAATTTCCATTCTTTTAAAGAGAAATCCCCACACAGTAATGATTCTTGCCAACTCAGTGCTTTTCCCCAAACTGCAGGTTGTCACAGCCCCCGCCCCTCCCCCAGGCTGGCTGCCTGTATCTTCTGGCCTCCTGGACCTGACTTCTCAGGGCCACAAAGGAAAGTGCTCGACACTGACAGCGCTGGGATTTTCTTAGAAGAAACATTTTGGGAGACGAGGATCTAATAGGGTCCTGAATATAATATGACACAACAATCCTAAATATTCCAGACAGGAAAAGTTTTTTGTCAAAGACTCTGACAGTTTAAACTTTAAAGCTTCAGCAAAACTTTTAAACTTTTAAACTTTGAACCTGTTTGAACCTCTCATGATTTATGAATTATTAAATGTACCACTGAAAATCACGGACTTTCTCTTTAACTAGTAAAGCTTTCTGCTTAAAAGCAACTGAGAAGAGGGTGGCTGTGGGGCATGCAGAAGGAGGAGAGAGCCGTGGGGTTGTCATCAGAGTGGCACTCCTCTGGACTGTGTAAAACCCAAATCTGGGAGCGATTTAGGAGACAGAAGGCCCCAACCAAGGAATGTAATATGAAAAAGAAGGTGAGCTCGAACAGTAAAATGCAAACTGTTTGAAATTAGTTATAGATCTAAATAAGAGTTGAGCTAATAACATATATATGCTATATATAATATACATTTTATATTTTTATATATTTTATAGGTAATGTTATGTAAAATATACATAACATTAAAGCTATCATTTTAAGTATACAGCTCAGGGTCATTAAGTACGTTCACAATGGTGTACAATGATTTCCATTAAACGCTAATTCCCATTTCTTCCTCCCAACCACCGGTAACCTCCATTCTATGAATCTGACTATTCCAGGAAGCTCATATAAGTGGAACTTGTATACACACACACACACACACACACACACACAAATATCGTGTGATTTTATTTATATGATGTACTTGGAATACACAAATATGTATGTATTTTTTTAAACTACATTCATAATACAGCAACAAGCATGAGGAGGGTATCAGGCAAGGAGAAACCTGAGGTTTTCCATGCATTTCAGACAGAGCTGAAATGAAAGCAAAGTAAGTACAGATAGAAAAAGAAATTGGTTATGATTTATGCTTCCTGGAGGGCACAATCAATCCTTAGGAGCTCCGAATCCCTGTTAAAACGTCTGGGCTGAGTTGAGCCCTGTCGCCATCAGCCCAGTCCTGAGGACTCCACTGGGCTGTGCAGGGGGCGGCTGGGCTGGGTGGCTGAGGCAGAACTGGGAGAGCGCGTGCGCAGGGGCCCCTGTGGAGCCCATGGAGGGCAGCGTAAGTTCTGACCTTCACCTGGAGCTCAGGCATGTGTGGGACCAGATCGCTAGTTCAGCTTCCCCGTGGCTCCCGGCACAAAGATCTGATCAATTTCTGTTAGTGGGCTTCATACCAGTTCATAGAAATCTACCTCCTCCTCACCTCACAGCACCAATTCAAGTGTAACTCTGCACACATCTTAGCAGCCCACGGGGGAGCAGCAGCAAACTTAAGAATTACCTAAAGAGGGCCCGCCTAGCGGCGCGATGGTTAAGAACTGGCTTGGGACGCCAGAGGGCCGCAGTTCGTATCCCACATATGAGGGCCAGTGACACTGCCCTCCACAGCTAAGATGCTGAACAACAGCTCAACCTGGAGCTGGGCTGCCATGAGTCGCCTGCGACGGCATAGGCTGCAGCCCCTGGGGCAGTGGGTTGCCATGGGCTACCATATGTAGCCAGCAGCCAGCAGCCAGCATGAGTGGCCAGCAGCCGCAGTGAGCGGCCGTCCAGAAACCAGCGACTGATGTGCCTCGCCTGGGAAGAGCGCAATGATGGTGCCAACTTGGGCCAGTGAAGCAATGTCCTCCGCAACTAGACTGAAGAACAAAAAACGACAGCAACTTGTCTGTTCCCCTTCCCCCAATTCCCCAGCACTGTTCCCATCCCCCAATTCCCCAATAAAAAATCTTAAAAAAAAAAAAAAGAATTACCTAAAGACCCTCCACCAGTTGCATCTCTTATATGCTTGACCTGGTTTAAGGTGTAATGGCACCTTGGAGGTGAAGCCAGGATGCTGATTGACGAATTAGCAAGGATTTGTTCCTTTAATAGCTTTCATTGTTACAAAAGTGAGGTAGAGCCCTCAGAAGTCTGGAGCAAGGACAGTTATGCATCATGAGGAAGAAGGGAGGGAAGGCAGGGCTGTTTAAGTGGGTGGTTGTCTCCACATGGCACAAGGTCCCTGGGAGAGTGGAGGGAAGTGCCCCAAAAGGGGAAGGGTGGAGCAGCAGCGGGAGACCGCTTGTATCACAATTTGCCAAGTGCTGTCCCTCACTTTACCTCTTGGAGAAAGCCTGTCCTCATGCCGTTGGTTTGGGGAGGGCGAACAAACTTGCCATGACGTTGCTTAAGTTATGACTGGATCTACGCAGTTCTCCCGTCCTAAGCGTGCTGAATGACTGCATTTCTGACAGCTGACCTGTCTGTGCTGGGATTTGGCAATAGCCAGAAAGGCAGGAGGAGAACCAGGCTGGGGCGAGGTTCCTGCTCCACCTACGGCATCAGTTATCAGAGGGCAGAGCCTGGCTAGCAGCAGGTGGAGTTGATCCTAAGTTCCAGGAAATTGGACTAGAGCTGTGAATGCCTCCTGCTCAGGGCAGCGCGGGGCAGGGTGAGAGGAAGGGCGCCCCAGCTGGGAACTCACCGCGCCCCAGGATGGGTGCTCAGGAGAGAGCACACTGCTGCCTTTGACGCCAGCATCGATCCACATTCTCAATGGGAGGATTTTCTGCTTTCTCCTCTGGTGGTGGCTTTCTTAAATCTTAGGGAGGTTTTATTCCATGATGGATCTCTCAAGGATCTTTGTACCAAGGACAGCACACCAGTTCCTGGGCTGAGTGGGTGGCCCCATTGGGTGGATGTCTCTGAGATGTGTCTTACAGCCTGTTGCTTAACTCTGCCCCCACCCCAGGAAAGAAGCACCCACTGTTCACCAGTTGCCATAGAGAGCTGGGGTGGCTCCCTCCCATTCTCTGACTCTTCCAGCCACCATGATCACAAGACACTAGAGAGTAAGAGCAAGATCACAAAGAGGGCAAGATACCCCAGGAAACTGAATGGCACTTGAGCAGCCTGAACATTGAAATATGGAAACTTGGCTCTGGCTTAACATCAACAGGGCTAACAACCCGAGCACCTGAATGTAGAGAAAGAGGAAAGGGAAAGGCAGCTGTGAGGTCAGGAAAAGGGGAAAGTTTGGGAGAAGGAGCCATACCGAGCACTGGCTAAGTGTTTTATTTTAACCTTCTCTTTTAATCTTGGAGGAATTTGGGAGCTAGACTGCCTGGGTTTGAATTCTGGTTTCATCATGTACTTCCTATATGACCTTAGGCAACTATCTTAAATACTTGCTGATTCAATTTCCTTGATTGTGAAATAAAGATAATAATAATACCAAACTCACAGGGTTGTTCTGAGGATTGATTGAGATAATATTTGTAAATCATTTAGAATAGCACCTGGCACATAGTAAATGCCATTTAAGTGTTGGATATATATATCCATCAGTGTGGATAAAGAATCCGAAGCTCAGAGAGGCTGAGTAATTTACCACAGGTTACCAGCCAAGATTTGAACCTAGACCTATTTGATAATTTCACTTGTGGTCACCTTAGCCAGCAGGGTGGAATGTTTTCAGAAATACAATTCTTTCCCTGAGATGAAGGATGCTGCTGCTGATGATATGATGAATGCTTATACAGTAAAACATTGGATTGTGAGTAACGTGGTTTGGGAGTGTTCTGCAAGACAAGCAAACATTTCTAATACATTTAACATGGTAAACGAGTGATGTCTTACAATAAGAGTAGTTTGTTTCTGGAACAAATTATGCTTGCAAACCAAGATATTACTGTATTGTGCCAGGTGTTTTATATGCATTATTTATCTTAATTTTATAATGGCCCTTTTTGCTATTTATTTTTATATATATATATATATATATATATATATATATATATATATCCATGTACTGAGTTGAATAGTGTCCCTCTGAAATCCATGTGTACCCAGAAACTCAAAATGTTACCTTATTTGGAATAAAAGGTCTTTGAAGATGTAAGGTCTTCTCAGTTAGGATGAGGTCAAACTAGATTAGGGGGGAGGGGGCGAAATCCAATGACTGGTGTCCTTATAAGAAGGCCATCAGAAGACAAAGAGACAGGGAGAATGCCAGGTGACAGAGAGACAGCGATTGAAGTGACACAACCACAAGCCACAGAACGCCAAGGAATGTAGCAGTCACCAGAGGTGAAAGAGGCACAGGGTGTTCCTTCCCCAGAGCCTGCAGAGGGAACGTGGCTCTGCTAACATGACACCTTCTAGCCCACCAGAACTTTTAACCTCCAGAACCATGAGAGGATTTCTCCTGTCTTCAGGCACCCAGTTTGTAGTCCGTTGTCAGAGCCCTATGGAACTAATACACTCTAGCTCACATTTGAGAAGCTGAGGCTCAGGTAGGCTAAGGGATCTGCCTCAGATCAATTCAGTGGCAGCAGACCTGGAACTTGAACTCAGGTCTATCTGATTCCCAACACTGCTCTGGCATCCCCCAGTGAGTGCCAGAGTTGCCAAGCATCTGAGTCAGTGTTTGGGCCGTCACATGCACTCTGCACAGCACCATCAGGCCCAGTCTCTCCTGAACTTGACCCTGTGGTCCAGACACAGCAAACCACATGCTGCTCAGTGCATCATGTGGAAGGGATTAAAAGCAGCAGCTACATCTCCCGCACTATTGGGGGAAGAAAGTCCATCAAGACCTTTGGAGAGAATTACTCAGTTAAGCGGGTATCAACTTACATTTTCTTTAAGTACAAGTGATACTATTATTTCAGAATAACGAAAATTTTAGCCCCTGGAAAATTACTTTATATTGTATCTCCTCAGTGCACAGAATCAGATTAGTGATCATTCTTGGCTCATGACACGCTATCATCTTTGGTTCATGCATGGCTTTGCCACTTATTCCCTCTATAACAAACACACAAAGCCACCAATGAACCCCAGGACTGCTGACAGTAAGTTACAGACACCTATATTCTCATCCCCACCCCCTGCCCTCCCTCCTTGTATATAACAACCCTCTTGAATGTTGTCTTTATTATTTCTTTTTAAAATAAATATTACTTTTGTCAGATGTGTGCCCACAAGGACCTATGTGGTCTGGCCATTCCTTCAACCTTGAATCCAGTTTATTCATCCTGGCTTGGTAACTGATGGGTCATGGTCTCAGTAGCCCGAATGGTTCATTGAGTAACATTTCTTGGGTCCTTGTAAGTGCCAGGTACCATGCACCCACTGACTCCATCCTTGAATGGTCCCACTCCCCGGCCATCTTTCCTGGCCCCACCAGCAGGCCTGGCTGCATGCAGACCCCTTTATTGGAGACAAAGGCACAACATGTGGAGAAATGAGGGACAATTGTGAAGCATGACTGACCAGAGTATGTGGGAATGGAGGTCGTGTCAGATTCAGTTTCTTAGCCAAGTCTATTAGGTCATTTGATAGCTCATTTAGCTCTCAGGTGTCCCTGCTATTTGTATGATCACACTTCTTTTTAGAAGAGACCCAAACAAAAGCTTAATCCTGTGGCATTTTTACACACACACAGGGGCTTTTGTTCCAAAGTCTTCTGCATGCAAATAATAAGTTTGAAGCAGTTAAACAAATCTTGTAACCCACTGAGGCCCATGCCTGTCTCTGTACTTTTACAAAGGGAGCAGGGGCCCAGGTGAAACCCAAAGGAAATGTTTCTTTCGGGGGAGATTCTGGTCAGGCTTTTCTTGCTAGGTAATTGATGTAAACTTCAACGCTTCACCCAAGCAGGGTGCTGGGGATCATGAGAAAGAGAGGATGAGGTAGGGCAATGGAGGTAGTTAGGGAAAGAGGGAGTTTGTTTGATATTATTACTTTTTGTGGGGAGGGAGGAAGCGGGAAAATGCATCCTCAGCTGATTCACAGAGAAAACTGACATCTGGTTCTTTCCCTCCTGATCACTGACATTCTCCTCCATGAATACATACAGAGAAGGAAACAAAAGTGGAAAGGAGACTTCTAAGTAATTCCAGTAAGTTGTTTCTCCAGCCAGAGACTAGCCTGGAGCCAGCACACTCCAAAGACAATACAATCGCCTGTCAGCTGCAGAATTTCTCTTGGTCTGAGGTAAAATACTACACGGAAGGATGAGGGAAAAGTGTTGGAAGAAGAAGGTGATAATGTGAAGCCAAGGAAACAAAGAGAAGCAACGATACTCCAGCAGGGAGACATGCTTGGGGAGCAGGGGACAATTTTGGCCTGAACCTAGAAGGCAAAAATGTCATAACAGGCAAGCAGATGTCCTCTGGCTGAGAGATCAAAGCTGTTGAATTTGGAATGTTGTCATGATCCATTTTTAAAAGGCGGCCATCCTCCAAATGGATGCGCAGCAACCGGTGAGTGCGAATTATCAAAATCTATGAATTATCACAGCTTTTATTCCTTTTCTTGGGAGATTAATAATGGTTGAGGCAAGAATCAAGGCCAAAGGGATCTAAAGGATCATAGGCAAGGAGTCCCCAGGGCTTCCAAATGGAACCTCGGAGGTTATATTTTGGATGTGGCTAGTGGTACTTGGAAGGGTAATGCTTACTCAGTACTAGTTCTGTACACCCAGAGTCCGCAGATCAAAGGATGGAGGATGGGGGCTTCCTGCCAACAAAGTAGCCCATAAAATGCTTTATTAAGCACAGAGAAATGAGCTTTGGCAAGAACACACTCTTACACGTGCAGGGAAAGTGATCAAGGTAAAGGAGCCAGTAAAAATCTGTAGAAGCCAGAACTGTGGACATTTTTCAGCCTAGATGAAAAGAAAGAGCAGTCATCATTGTGACAACCATAATCAAGCGACATTTGCAGCAATGAAAGATCACGACATTAGGCCATTTCCTCAGGGAATGTTGGTTGCAGTTTGGGAAGTTCTGGCTCTTCTAGGTCTTTTTTCTGAACAGTGGAGCCAATGATGGATTTGGAACCACTGAAGCCTGGTGGCAGCATGGTGATTAGGGAACGACTCGGAGATGGAGTAGGGGGGTGGTCTGAGCTCCCAAGGAGGCATTCTAGTCCTTGCCTGACCTACTGCTTCTCCTTCCCTCATCTGTTCTGGTTTTTCAGACAACTCAAACCAATTTTCTGCCTAAGTCTAAGTGATGGATTTTGGGGTGTCACCTGTTTGGGGTCAGGGGAATTTAATTGTTTTTAGTTGCATTTGTTCAAGTCTTACTCGGGCGTGTCTAAGTAATGCATGTGCTGGTATCTGTTAGAGGACAGAACATGGGAAGGAGACAGGGAACTGACTGTGGGGTATGTAAGAAGGGAATTTAGGAAACTAAAGAAGCTGAACTGATTTTGAGAAACCAAACTAAATCAAACCAAAAGGTGCATTAAAAGAAAAGAAGGAATCCCACCTCTTACAAGAAGATACCCTGGTTCTTTGGCATGGTTTATGAGGTCTCTTGTGATCTGTACCTGCCTGCCTCTGGTCTCATGCTGTGGCATCACCCTCTTAGTACAAGACAACCTGCATTCCCCAAGTGGACTGTAGGAGGCAGACTCTCAGAGGATCCCCAACTATTCCCACCTCCTGGTAGTCTCCTCTCTGGAACCCCCTCCTCCTGAGCGTGGGCTGACCTCCCAACTTGCTTCTAAGTAATAGAATGTGACCAAGGTAATGGCATGTCACTTCTGTCTTGCTAGCAGACTCTCTATTGCTTTCCTGGCTTGCACACTTTGATGAGGCAAGTGGCCATGTTGGAGAGGACCACTTGGCAGGGAACTAAAGGCAGCCTCCAGCCAACAGCCAGCTAGGAACTAAGGGCGTTAATCCAACAACCCTCAAAGAGCTGAAATCTGCCAGCAACTATGTGATCTTGAAAATGGACCTTTCCTTTGAGCCATCAGCCCTGGCCAGCACCTTGATTGCCACCTTGCGAGACACCTTGAAGGAGAGGACCCGGCTAAGCCATCCCCAGATTGCTGCCCCACAGACACTGGGATGATAGATGTGTGTTGTTTTAAGTCACTAAGTTTGAGGGTTGTTAGGCAGTAATAGATATGAATATAGAGTCCTTGAAATTTCATGTTTCCATGCCTTTGCTTCTGGTCTTCCTGATGCCTGGAAAGCCCCCTTGCAACTTCTCCTTCCTAACTTGGCCAACCCCCACCCATTGTTTAAGACATAGCTCAAATGTGATGTCTTCAGAGAGGCCTGCCCCACCTTCCCCCATAAACTCTGCCTTCCCATGGAATTGACCTCTCTCTTCTTAGGCCTTGTATGAAGTATCCGCAAGATAAGAAGACTTTTATAGTCCAATTTTCATTTTGAAAATTTAATGATTAGTGTTGTTAAGAACACAAGCTTTATATCAGATAGGCATGAGCTGTGTGACCTTGGGCAAGTCACTTTACCTTTCTGAGCCTCAAATTCCTATAAGAATTTTCATATCTACTGTATCAGCGGGGGTGGGGGTGGGTTCTTATTTGTGAATAACAGGAATTCATTCTAATCGATTTAGGTACAAAAGTACTTTTATGATGGGATTTGAGTAGCTCAAACAATCACTGAGAAGGCCAGGTTACCAGGCTCAGAAAATGTGCTAGAAGCAAGGGAGGGTCCTCCTCCCTACTGCCTCTGGAATTCAGTTGTTGGTATCATGCTGCTGCTAGAAGAAATTCTCCCTGTCCCTTTCTTTCTGCCAATTGCTCCTGATTCACATCTAATGTCCAATATGATTCATCCATGTGATTCACATCCTGGTTGCCAGGGGGGAAGAAAAAGCAGGTGTCTGGACTTCGCAGCCCCTGGTCTGCAGTAAGAGAAATTCTCCCTCTATGAGGGAGAAATTTCCTCATAGAGGGAGGATTTCCCCACACCTGAGAACGGGGATCAGATGCTGGGCAGTCAAGAACTCAAAAGTCAAAAAGTCACAAGATGCCCTTTACACCACTTTACAGTTTCATTGGGAGGATTACAAGATGCCTGGAAAGTGCTGGCATTTGGGAAGAACTCAGTAGATGGCAGCTGTTCATATTCTGTAACTATTCTTAATAGTCATAATTCTACTGTGGCAAAGCCAGTATCCTCATGGTCAGCCATAATGTCTCATGCTCTCCTCTTCTGTAATGTCCTACCACCTTCTCCACTTATCCAAATTCTAGTTGTCCTTCAAAGTCCAGATCAAGTCCACATTCATCACATAACCCTCTCCAGAACCGATTTCTCTTTATCCTACCTTTCCACAGCTCCTTTCTTCAATTTAGTACTTAATTACATATGGCCTTACCTTTCTATGGATTTTTTGCCCCCGTGTGTATGTCATTCCCCTACATGATAAAAGGGGCAGGCCATTTGGCAAAACATGGTCACCTATGACAGCATTTTACCTCCCCACCAACGGCTCAAGGGCTGTTTCTTCTGACTGACCTTCAGGTTGTTATCTTTCCTTGTGTCCAGTGCCATACCTTGGTAGTTAGCTCTGTGTACATATATGCTTCATTTATTAATTAATTCATTCTTCCAACATATGTTTATTGGCTGCTTACCATGTACCAGGTACAGGTGTAACTATAATGAAGGAAGAGGAGAAGACAACTATCCTCAGAGGGCTCGCAGTCCATTGGGGGGAGAGTGAATTAGTTTCCTTATTGTCTTATAGTTCTGGAGGTCAGAAGTCTGATGGGGCTACAATCAATATGGGGGTGGGGCATTGCTTTGTTTTCTGCAGCATTTAGAGGAGAATCCGTTTTCTTGCCTTTTCTTGCTTCTGGAAACTGCCTGCATTCCTTGGCTCATGGCTCCCTACCTCAATTTTTTTTTTTTAAAGATTTTTATTGGGGAATTGGGGGGATGGGAACAGTGCTGGGGAATTGGGGGAAGGGGAACAGACAAGTTGCTGTCGTTTTGTTCTTCAATCTAGTTGTGGAGGATGTTGCTTCACTGGCCCAAGTTGGCACCATCATTGCGCTCTTCTCTGGCGAGGCAGATCAGTCGCCGGCTTCTGGACGGCCGCTCACTGCGGCTGCTGGCCGCTCACGCTGGCTGCTGGCCGCTCACGCTGGCTGCTGGCTACACACAGTAGCCCATGGCAACCCACTGCCACAGGGAGTGCAGCCTACGCCGTCGCCGGCGACTCATGGCAGCCCAGCTCCAGGTTGAGCTGTCGTTCAGCATCTTAGCTGGGGAGGGCAGTGTCACTGGCCCTCATATGTGGGATCCGAACCGGGGCCCTCTGGCGTCCCAAGCCAGCTCTTAACCAACGCGCCACTCGGCCGGCCCCCTACCTCAATTTTTAAAGCCAGCAAGATTGCGTTTTTCTGACCGTTCTTCTGTTATTACATCTCCCTCTTATTGATTACAGCCAGGCAAGGTTCTGGTTTTTTTGCTTGTTTGTTTTTTGACTCACGTGGTGGTTAGATTGGGCTCATCCAGATAATTCAGGAAATTCTCCCCATCTCAGGGTCCTTAAAACATCTTCAAAGTTTCTCCAGGGATGAGGACATGGGCATCCTTGGGGGCCATTTTTCTGACAAACACAAGGGAATGTGCACAATCAATGTTATGAGATATTTAAATAAAGAACCGTCGGGATTTAGAGGAGAGAGGGCCCATTTTTGAATTGAGGCAGGGAGTGGAGAAAGGAGAGGCAAAAAAAGACCCATCAGGTCATAGCCGTTTTTTACCATAAAGCTTTTTTTTTGAAGACTTTTTTAAAAATTTATTTTATTTTTCTTTAAGATTTTTTTTTATTGGAGAATTGGGGGAGGGGAACAGTGTTGGGAAATTGGGGAAGGGGAACAGCCAAGTTGTTGTCCTTCAGTCTTAGTTGTGGAGGGCGCAGCTAGCTCAGCTCCAAGCCCAGTCGCCATCCGGCTGCCCATCGGCAGCTTGTGGCTGCTCAGCTCAAGGTGCCCTGTTCAATCTTAGTTGGGGTGGGGTGGGGGGAGGGGAGTGGCGCAGCCCATCATCCCATGTGGGAGTTGAACAGGCAACCTTGTTAGGAGAATGTGCTCTCACCAGCTGAGCCATCCTGCCGCCTGTTGGCATACGGTGGCAGCTCAGCTCAGGCACAGCTCACTGGCCCATGTGGTAATTGAACTGGCAATACTGTTGCTTAGACTCTGAACCAAGTGAGCCACTCGGCCTGGCCCGACCATAAAGCTTTTTGTGGAAGGTGAGCAGGTGTTGTGCATGGGCAGGTGAGATACAGACATCCATTTCTGTGTTTATACTAACTTAAAAGGTCTTTCCTTAGCCACCATTACCTTTCACCTCATTCATGGGATGAAGCTTTTTGGGCTCCAAGCAGCATCTTTTGGTTTTAGGACCGAGGAGTTGCGGTCTGGTGGAATGACCTCTTACATTTTAATGAGCACCTTTTAAAAAATCAGGTGGGATTCTTACTTTTCTCTTTTCACTGGAGGTTTTTCTGGGTCCTTTCAGGAAACACTCCTGATTTTCCAGCCTCTCCAAACATGAACATTTCTTAATGCATTTCTGTTTATAAATAGCATATCTATCTATCTATCATCTATCTAACTGTCTATCATCTATCTACCTTCTATCTTTCTATCTATACATATCATCTATTTTATCACCATCTAGACCCTTACCCTGATCACATTTTCTAGTTTACTTGCTTCCCAGGAATTTCTAAAAATGTGTTTCTAAAGCATGCTTTAAGTTTTACCATCTTTTCCCAGACCAGGAGACAAATGTGAATTGCCTTCCACTCCGGTGTTATTGACCACATCTTCCAGGTGGGCCTGAGAGACTTATCCCTTAACTAGAGTCCCCACAAATGCCAGGTCCAGAATGAGCAGCCAAGTCTCTCTGACTCCAAGCTTTGTGTCACCTCAACACTGCAGAGCTTACCCACTATTCCCAACAGACACCCCCACACCAGGACACACACACACACACACACACACACACACACACATGCCTCTTTAAAGAATAATGCAATAGGTATAAAACCATATAGGATGCTGGGAATAACCATACCTGATTAAGTGCCCAGTGGTTGGTACAGACAGGCAGAAACTGAGAGGAGGAAGAGGCACTGCTCGTGGAGCCAGGCTAGGAAGACTTTGTGGAGGAGGAGGGAAAGAAATGAGTGATGAAATAGGAGTTATTGCATAATTTGGTTCATGCCATGGAGTTGCATATATCACAGTTCTTCAGCACAGGCTGAGAACCCCCGGGGTGACTTTCAATTTAATCTATAGTTCCTGGAGCTTGGAGGCTGCATTGCCTGTGTGGTGAACTCTGCCCCTCAGATGGCCGTCCAGGGACATGTGCATTGGTGGACCACTTGAGGCCCTTTGGAAAGCCCCAAGTGGTTGCCAGGTTGCCTGAGAATTCCAACTCCTATTGTCATACTCGGAGTTGACACCTGTGACAATAGTGATCCATCTCTTTGGAAATTAAATACATACCAGCCTCCTCCCTTTCCAGCTCCTTTTCACTGTTTCTGTTCCTCCCTGAGGCTGAGGCCCCACACCTGCCCACCTCATAAGCAGGATGGCCATTTCCTTGCTTAGATGGTAGAGTCTGCTTCTGTCTTCCAGTTTGAGAGCAGAGATGAGTGGCTATTTTTAGCTTTGCATTGAATGTCCAAGGGAAAGGGGAGAAAATCGATCAGCCAAAAATCTTTTCTGGGGCAGCTGCCCTCTGAGCCAACATGGAGCAAAAAGTAGAGAGAAGGGAGGTCTCAGCCCCTTCATTAAACACCGGTGACTTTGAGGCCCTCCCTTGAGCACCTTGGCAATTAGAGATAGTGGAGGCATGGCAATTAGGGAGACATTCTTTGCCCATGATAGACAAAGAGGAAGAACAAGAAAGGAAGAGATGAGAGGATTCACTGTCTCCTGAAAACAGTGAATGTTATCAGCAAGGCCCCATGGGAGCTGCCAGTGGACACTGGGCAGGACAGGAGGTGGCCCAGTGGGCAGTGTGGAGGTCAAGCTATAGGTGATGGGAGGGATCCAAATGAAACAGATAGAGAATGTGGGAACAGGAAACTGGAGGCAGATCAAGCAATTGGTCCCCATTAGTACAGGGAGGTGGGCAGAGCAGAGGCAGGGCAGGGGCGGAGGGGGAGACCTTAGGGTGTGAGTGTGGTGGGGGTCAGGGAGCCTGCAGTCAGTAACTGGCTCCAGCTGCTGGGATGAAATCAGGAGCAAGACTCTAAAGACCGGTCTTTTGCAAGAAATGAGGTGCCAGGCAGGTGATTCAGTCACAGAGACGCAGCATGACATATTAGAGAACGGGGGAGCTTTCAGGCAGAACTGGGCTCAATTGTCCATTATGATTCATTTAGCTGAGTGAGGTTGAGCAAATTACTTAGCTTCTCTCTACTTTGGGGTGCCCATCTGTATGTTACAGGATGAGGGCAGTTGTACTCAAATGTATTTACTAGAATTACACCTGGGGAGAGCACTGTGTTTTGTAGGAATGCTGTGATGGCCTGTTTGGGGGATGATGCTGACACCCCAACACTTGGATACCAGCTTGGGAGGGCTAGGGGAAGGCGGGAGGCTAAACAGTGTGCATCACACGCCCTCTTCCTTTTGACCCTTCAAGTCTCCAGTAAAGTTGCTAAGCGTGTGAATGACTGGATGTCAAAAGATCTTTTGGGATAACTAGGGGAAGGGTTAAGGCTTGAGTCAGGGTTGATGTGAAGGAAAAGCAGCAGCACTACACATAAATGGGGGGGAGAGCCCTCAGCTGACTTCCCAGTTACAGGTGACAAAGGGGTTAATGATACCAACTCCTTTGTGAGGCTCTTGCGAGGAGAAGTGAGCCTAAAGCACCCAGTCCACTGCCCACCATGAAGTTGGCATCAATAAATCAGAGTTACTCGTTAGCCAGGGAAATTGACCCACAGGGGTCAGATGGAACTCTGTCTGGGCTTCAGGTTCAAGGAGGGGCTTTGCCACTAGAATGAAGCAGAAGCCCAGATCCTGACCTGGGGCCAGGTGGGCTGAGCCAGCTCAAGGATGACCCTGGTGCCAAGTTCCTCCAACCCCAGAACCGGGCTGCTGAATAGTGAGGGGGGGCTGGGTGCAGAGCAAGCCTTGGCTTTGCCTTTAGAACAGCATGGTCTTTTTATTATTATTATTATTTTCAGGTGTATATTATTATTATTATTTTCAGGTGTACATAACAATGCAATAGTTATCTTTTTCACCCTCACAAAGTAACAACTCCCCTCCCCCATCCACTGCCCTCCCACCCCCGATATCATGCTTATCTATTACAATTCCATTGACTCCATTCCCACTCTCTACTTCACATCCCATGACTATATGTATATATAATCATAGTTGACATACAATATTATTCAACATCAGCCTCAGAAATGCAGTGCAGTGGTCAGGCCTCTACACCATCTATGAAGTGGTCTCCCTAACAAGACACGAGTCCATCTGGTCCCCTAAAAAATATTTACAACATTATTGATTATATTCCCCAGACTGTCTTTTCTATCCCTGAGGCCATATTGTAGTTACCAATTTGTATTGTCTCATCCCTTCCCTTTCGCCTTCATCCCCACCCCTCCCAACTAGCAACCCTCAGTTTTTCCTCTGTGTAGAACAGCATGGTCTTTAAATACTGCTTTTAATTTTCTTGAATTTGATGCTAGATTGGGAAAAATGGCTACTCAGAAATGATTTTAATGTTCATGTGTTGAAGCCAAACCTAAGGATTTAAATGAACTGCTCAGAAATCTGTTTCTCATTCAATGGGCAGGAATGAAAAGTTTTATTTCTCCCTCCTTTTTATTTAAAACCCTTGTTTTCAACTTTTTAATTAACCTGTTCCATTTCTTATAAGGTGGCAGTATCTTGATGTAAAATACTGAAACTTAAACCTCAGTGAAAGTTCAAGGAGAACATGTAAGCTATTTTGTATGTCGCAGCATTATACACTTCTAAAAACTGACCTACAGAAGTTTGAGGTTTCTCCTCTTCGACCATAAATGTTTAAAACAACTTTCTCTTTCCTCAAGTATAAATAGACACATCCCAAACACAGTTTTCTTTTTCCAGGCACATTTTGAAAGACTGCAATGTTCTTTGAAGAGTTGGGACCATGTCACACACTATCCTTTCCCTGACATGTTCAGTTCAGGGGATTGGTGATCCCAGAGTGAATGTGAGGCCACCAGGTGACACAGGATGACAAATGCTCAAAAGTACCAGAATTTGAATTCATGGGGGTGGGAGTGGGCTCTTTTTTGGATGTGAAAAATGAAACATCTCCTTTTAGCTAAAAGTCCCCCATTTGGGTTTGAAACTGTTCTTAGCATGGGCCCTTACCTCTGTTGGCCACCGTTTAATTGGCAATACTACCTGCTTGAACAGTTAGGTTGAAACACGAAGGACATTATCTCTCCCAGCAGAATGCTTGTTTCTGTCGAGAGCTTTAGGAACTATCTGCTGAAGGTCAGATTCCCCAGATGGAGCCTGGGGACAAGGACCCCTGTGCAAGTGATTTTTGTATGAATGCTCCCAGAAAGACCTGCATGGAATTCTGAGGACAGGGTGGGGTGCACATCCATCCATGCTGTCCTGCGCAGGCATCAGAAGATGGAGTGTTTGCTCTCCTGCCTCTGGCTAAGGGCTGCCCTTTGCAGTTGCAAATTCCCAGGCACTCCCTGCATGCGGGCAAACTGGGCTCCAGGATCTGAGGGCAGCCCCTAACAGAGGTGGCAGTGCCAGCTGTGGGGAGTGAAAGTGCCAGGAAATGTTCATTGTAAGGAGTTGCTCAATGACAGCCATGCTGTCCCAACCGTGACACAGCTTGGCCTCTTTGTTACTCATATGTCTCTTCATGTCTCCAGAAGTTTCTCGTTTGTTTCAGGATATGAACAAACACTACCTCAAGTTATATACTGATGAAGAAATTGCTGACACAAAGCCACAATCACCTTCAATTTACTCTGTTATCTTGTCATTACAAGAGAATTCACGGAACTTCATCCAAACTGGGAGCTAATTCTGGCTCTGGTTCCAATGAGTGGCTTGAGGACGTTTTTGCTCACACACAACAACTCTTCATGAGGGTTCTGTCTTATATGCGTTCTCTTTTCACGTGCTCTGTCCTGGTCTCTGCCTCTGTTCTTTCTCCTTTTTTAGGGCAGCATTTGAGAATCTTTATTTGCTCCTGCTTACCTCTGTTTTCATTTCACAACACTATTCCCCATTATCCTCTTCTCTAGTCATATTGCAGACGGCAAACCTCTGTAAAGCACCTACTGTGTGCCTGACACCTTTTCTGGCCTGGCAAGACAAAATGGATACCACTCCTGCTTCCACAGAGCTTGTGGTCCAGGATCAAGTACAAACAAACAAACAAGTGATAACAATGGAGTATGACGTATTAGGTACCAAGTACAGGGTACTATGGGAATGAGTGAATGGGATGCCACCGGGGCTTGGTGGGCTAGGGGTGCCTGCTAGAGAAAGAGATGTTTAATTGGAGACCTAAAGCGTGAGTTGGAATAAGCCAGAAAAGGGGTGAGGAGGGCAGGAAGAGTGCTCCAGACAAGCATTTGTAAAGGCTGAGGCAAGAAATAAAAGTTCCATATGATTGAAAGAGAGGTGATGAGTAGGAAAAAGGTAGAGATGGGGCTGGAGGGGTAGGCAGAGGCTGGCTACACAGGGCCTTGTAAGCAGCAATTCTCTGCATGCCCACGGACTCCCTCTCCTCTGGGCTTTCTTTCCTGACATTCTCTCTGCCTGAAAAGGCTCTTTCCTTAGTAATGCCCTCATTTAGGCTTAGGTGTCCCTCCTGTTCCAGGGCCCTCGTGATTCCAGGGGATACATCTGTCATAACACATATCACATTGCACTGTGATTGTCTGTTTTCTTGTGTGTCTCTCCCATCTAGACGTGAGCAAGTTCAGGGCAGGGACTGTCTTTGCACACCTAGCAGCCCGTGCAGGCCCCGGCAGGTAGTCAGTGCTGACCAACGTCCAGTGTTGGCCTCACAGGAAGCCCACAGGCCTGGGTTGCCAGCCAGTGAGGCCACTGGTCTTCCATTTGAGTCCTCTGAAGGTGACTGACAAGAAGGGGAACAGGAAGAGAATGGAGAAGCAGAGAGGGATGGAATATTGAAAGAGAGAAAATAAAAAAGGAAGTGGAAAATTTCACCCAGCATTTTGGGCTTCTTAGAGAAAGGGAATAAAAGTGCAATTCTTACTACAGCTGGAAAAGAACCACAGCAAATCATCCTCAAAAACTAAAGAATACTGAAGAGAAATAGTGTACAAAAGAATAAGTGGCCGAGTCAAGGTAAAGAGGCCCTGTAAAGGAGGCTGAGTAATGGGGGCGACTTGGGTTTCTGCCCATCAGTTAAGATCAGGGCTCCTCTGAGTCCTCCAAGCAATCAGAACGGTCAGTACCCACTGCAAAACTGTGGTTTGCTTTTATGGCTTTAATTAAATTGAATTAACTATAATAACCAGGGCTTCTGTTTGCCTCACTTCCCAATTCAAAAAGGTCTATTTTAGCTGTTGAGCACGATGCTTCTGAGCTGCAAATCAGTGTGTGCATTGGTTCTCATTTTTTTTTTCTTTTACTAGTAGGGCAGGCCAATCTTTTAAGAGCTGAATTACAGTAATAAGAATGGAAACGAGTTGCTTGCGGCTGCCCCGAGTCCCACATACTGTCGCTTCTTTGCATCTATGAGCCCTGTGGCATCGGCCATCATTCTGGGTAAAGTGCAGCATTAAGAGTTCCAGCTCCGAGTTAGGAGACTTGGCTGGAGACCTGGTTCTCTCCCTTATTAGCTGTGAGATCTTGGGCAAAAAAACTACAGAACAGCCCTAAACCCATAAAAATGGCAATGCCTATTTCTCAGGGTTATTTGGGGATTAAATGTTGCACACAGAACACAAGCCAATGTCTGGTATCCAGCAAGTGCTTAATAGATGCTACCAGTAACATACGTACATGAAAAGTCTCACAAAATCCCTCTTGTTTTCAGAAGGGTGAAAACAAGAGTCATGTGCTGGGGAAGGTAGAGCTGTGTTCCCATTCCACCTCTTGGCGGGTGTCTTTACCGTTAATTCCAAAGTAAGCGTGAATTGCTCCAGGGATTACAGGGATGGTGCAGAAGGATCACTGCTCTCTTTCCCACAGCTGGTCCTTGTCATTTCTTGGCTGAGTTGACACTGTTGCCTTTCACTATGACTTTTGGGATTTGCTTTTTGCCCCCATGGTGACTAGACTCGCCCGCCCTGGGCCCCTGGAGTCTGTGTCCCCTGTGGTCACCGCCCAGGTATTACCTGCAGCTTTCCTTTGGATTTGATATATGTATGTGTTGTGAAATGATCACCACAATAAGTCTAGCTAACATCTGTCACCACACATAGTTACAGAATTTTCTTTTCTTGTGATGAGAACTTTTAAGATTTACTGTCTTAGTAACTTTCACATGTGCAATACAGCATTACTAGCTATAGTCGCCATGCTGTACTTATTTATTTATAACTGGAAGTTTGTGCCTTTTGCCTCCCTTCACTTCCTCGTTTGATGCCCTCCAGTGTAACTGGCCTGCTTCGGACCTCACCGGAGGTACACCCTCAATTCTTCTCCACATCTGAAACCCACAAGTATCTGAACACTTAGAGTTTTTTCATAACTCGCTGAGTGCCCAAAGCTGAACTCACATGAGGCTATCATCATCTTCATTTGCTCACTTAGAGAGTCACCTGGATTGCTGCAGAATGATTAATGCATTGCTTATAGGATGCTGCCCAAGGCCCCCAGACCTCATTGGGGGTGTTAAAAATTCAAGGTATGCACTGAACTCCTCTTCTGAACTTGAAAAATTCTGAATTCCAAACACACTTGGACCCTAGGGTTTCAGAAAAGGTTGTGCTCCCTTAACAACAACGGTCGACCTTCACAGAGCACTTTTATGCTTTATGCCATTTAATTCCCACAGTCTTATGGGTAAATTCACTTTACCTCCCCACTTGACAGTGGCTGACACACAGAAAGGTACAAAACCAAGCCAAGGCTGCACATTTACAAGTGCAGAGTCACAATTGGACCTGGCAGCCCGGCGGCAGAGCCTTTTCTCTTCACCACTCCTTTGTACTACCTGTGTTTTCTGTTTCGCTCCCACTGAGACACGAATTATCTGCTTAAACTGGGAAACACGGTATTTTGTTTTTTTATCACATTTATTGGGGTGACAATGGTTAGTAAAATTACATAGGTTTCAAGTGTACATTTCTATAATACATCATCTATATATCACATTGTGTGCTCACCACCCAGGGTCAGTTCTCCTTCCATCACCATATATTTGACCCCATTTGCCCTCTTCTACCATCTCCCTCCCCCCTTACCTTCTGGTAACCACTAAACTGTTGTCTGTGTCTATGAGTTTTTGTTTTTTTGTTCCTTTGTTGCTTTCAGTTTTATGTCCCACATATGTGTGAAGTCATACGGCTCTTGACTTTCTGCCTGACTTATTTCACTTAGCATAATAATCTCAAGATCCACCCACGTTGTTGCAAATGGCAGTATTTCATCTTTTCTTAGGAAACATGGTAGTTTGTGGTAGTTCAGAACACAGACTCTGGAGACAGAATGCCTGAGTTCAAATGCCATTTCCACTACTGTATACCTGTGTGACTTTGGGCAAGTTATTTGACCTCTCTGTGCTTCCATTTTCCATCTGTAAAATGGGAATAATAATAGTACCAATTGTTTTTGTGTTGCTGTGAAGATGAGCTAGTGCATGTAAAGTACTCATCTGGCACATGTTAGCATTACTATTATTAATTCATCTCTCCTATGTGGAGCTAGCCTAGCCCTAAGGAATCTTATACGCTAGTTGAGTTAGATTAAGCTCTAGGGGCAGGTCATGATCTCCTTATATAGGGAGCGTATACTGTTACTCACTGTTGCCAGGGACAGCTCCAGTAAGGTTCATGTTATCCTTGCCCAGTCGTGTTTCCATGGGTTCAGAGAGTGGCTGCATGTGTGAACCAAATGCTTCCCAACTTCACAACACAATAAAATGAAAAGACAGGAAATCACACTTGTTGACCACCTTATTGCATTCTCAATTCCAAAGGAAATGCATTTTATCTTATCAAATTGTTACCAAATGTTTGTGTATTTCAATTCTAGAAGAATATCTTTGGGAAGGTGAAAGAGTTAAACTTTACTTTAAATGCTTCAAATAACTTCTTTTAAATACAGCCTGCTTGGACAAAAGGGAGAAAAATATGAAAATGTCTCACTTTGCAAAAGAACAACAGGAAGCCTCAGTTGGCAATGTTTTTCCACACTCTTCAGAGAGCTGAAGGTCAAGGTACAGAAGGCATAGTGAGGGACTTGGGCTGAGGCTGAGCTGGGCACATGGGATTAGCGCCATATTCTGCCTGCTCCTCTTGCATTTCCCCTGGCCAGCCTGGTCCTTGGAACAACTTTTTGCTGAGCCTTGTGGAAGATTCATTGTGAGCTCTACACAAGGGCTTCATGCAGCTTCCACATCTGAGCCAGCTCAGGCCTGGTGGACAGTTTTGAGGGTCACCTATTCTTAAATATTCAGGGGGAAAGAAAACTCTTGAAAATGACAGAAAAAGGTCATCCTTTTGCAAAACACAGAAGTTATGACTCCTAGAAACCACAATAAAGAACAGAACAAAGAAAAAAGTCAACATTCTGTCTTGAAAATCCAAGTACAGAGTGATGACATATGGTAGTTTTGTGTTTCTTGTGGGGCTGACTCTTAGTAGATTTGCAGTTCTCAAGGACTTTCTGGATGGTGACTGCAACCATTGGTAACGAAGGTCGGTGTAGCCAAGGCTCTCCCATCACCAGCAGGCAGACAAGCAGAGGGGGCGTGTGCTGTTTGTTGTTGGGCCCGTGGGCTGACAGTCAGCCAGCCTGCACTCAAACCGCAGTTCTATCACTTCATTTCGTACTTGTGGGGCTTTGGGCAAGTAGTTGACCCTCTCTGCCTCAGTTCCTCAGCTGTACAATGGGTAAATAATGGTATCTACCTCACAGGGTTGCTGTGAGTATTAAACTAGTGAAGACATGCATCCAATGCCTTGTATGTAACAGCTATTCGGTAAGTGTTTTTATTATTGTGTTCCAATAATAGTTGTGCAACCAGGGGAAAGTTACTAACCTCTTTTAGTCTTTATTTACTTCCTATAAAACGAAGTAAAAATACTTATCTTGGGGCTATTGTAAAGTTTAAATAGAATAGTGTATGAACTGGTGTTTACTGAGTTGGATTCAATAAATGGCAGCTTTCCCAGTAAGGGTTTTGTTCTGAGCCTTCTGTACTTTCATAGCTTCTCCATGACATCTTTTCAAACACAAATTGGGTAATCTTCCCCTGCTTCCCAGACAAGACAAGGTGAAATCCTTGTTCAGAATGGCAATGAAGCAGCAGGAGAGTAAGGCAGGCAGCCCGCTTGCTGGGAGAGGAGACCTGAATAAAGCAAGCATGGAAGGAAACATTTAGATAGAAAGTGGTGATGGGAAGAGAACTGACTCTGGGTGGTGAACACACAATGTGATATATAGATGATGTATTACAGAACTGTACACTTGAAACCTATGTAATTTTACTAACCATTGTCACCCCAATAAACTTTATTAAAAAAAAAAAAAAGAAAGTGCATGCATTGCTGGGCACTGTGCTGAGCCTATAATCCCATATTTAAATCTCAAGCACTCTTAGGAGCTAGAACTATTATCATTCCCATTTGTAGGTGATGAAACCCACAGAGGTTAAGCAGAAGTGAGATTCAAACGCAGGGTTGGGCTCTGAAGACTGTGTCCTGAGCATTTGGGCCCTGGCCTTGACCAGGAGCTTTCTAACAAGAGACAAGGCTAGGAACATGGGGGAGGAAGTGAGAGGAAAGGTTGGTTCCAGTATTGTGCACACTAGGCCCACCTTCAATTTAAAACAATTTCTTCAAGGAAATACAACTCCAATTATTCTTTGTCATGAAAGCAGCTACAGTCCTTGGTCCTGCCTGTCCTCAGAATCATCCTTCCTCACTTCCTCACTCCCCTCCCCTGACCGCCTCATTGATAGGGACATGGACAAACGAGGTCAGAAAACTCCAGTGTCTGCACAAAGTGTCCTTCTCTGTGGGTCACTTGCTCACAAGGTCAGCACAACAAACTTGCCCCACTGCAAGGATCGTCCCTGGGAAGCTGGAGAGAAATGGGACATCAGCTGCTGTGTCTCCTGCCAATCTAAGGCCAGCATGGGGTCAGCGGACTGGAGGGGGAACTAGGCGGACATTTCATTTGGGCATTCTGGAAGACTACTCAGAGGCTGTTAATTGGAATGAGCTTTTGCACCTCCAAGGCTTCACGATCACTGGATCACTGAACATCTTGTTACCTTGTTTTGGTAACAACCAAAATTTGAATCACTCAGCTTCACACTCATAAATTTTGTAACCGCAAATGTCAGAAATGTAACCCTTATAGTTGATGTTACTGTTTGGGGGGATGTGGGGAAAGATTAGCCAGCCTATGAGTCATCTACATGTAGTTCCTTTTGAGGTGTAACTAGAACTTATGCTCCTTTTCCCAACCAGAGAAATCATACTTCAAGAATCATACGTTTTTAAGACATGAGAAATCATTTTCTTTCGGATTAAAACCTACTCAAAATAAAATCTAAATTTTATTTTTCCTGGGCACAGTTTTCCCAGACCAGTGCTCCAGAATGGGGCTGTCTTTTCTCCCTTTACTTAAAGATGATGTGAATCTCAGGAAAAGAAAGCCACTGTTTTTTGGTGGCTAAGAGCAAAGATTTAGAAAGAAGAAAGAAGACTTGTTTGGAAGATCTGCCTACTTTGGAAATGAAGAGAGTTTTATTTCTTAGAGACCAGAGGATTTATGGGTTTATGTTTCCTCCGTTAAGACAAATGACTCAAGCACATTTTTTTTTCACCACTAGCTCTAATCAATTACCTTTGTTATTAAAGAAATAATCTAAAGAGAAATAGAGTTAAAATGTATTAGATTCTAGTGTTTGGGGGGTTATTTGAAACTTCTTATTAATTATTATTTCTAAAGCTGCACTTTAGCAAATTCCTAGTTATGGAGTAATTTTTCCTTTTGCTAAGAGTCCTAATCCATATGAGACAAGTCAGGTTTAGAATCACAGTATGCTGGGGCTGGGGAAGAACCTTGGAAACGCCCTAATCCAGTGTCGCCGTTTAACGGTTGAGACACGAAGGCCCAGTGAGCTTGAGCGACTTGTCTGTACGGCAATCACCCTGCTGGAAGCGCCAGGGTCCTTAAAGCGGCTTCGGGGCTTGCGTACCTCCACTTCTCTGCTCTCAACCCTTCGGTCGCCTTCTTTTACAGCATACTTTAAGGCAAAACCCTCTTTCTGTTTCCCTTTCCCCCGTAATATGACACACAAAAAATGCAACATTTGAATATTTCCATGCTGGAGTGGACCGTGCAGCGACCGCTTTGACGCGTTTGGGCTCTGCGAGAACGCGCTGCGGGCGGGCCGGTCGTCTGCAGGCGCGCGCGGCGACGCCGGCCGGGGCGGCGCGTCTCAGCGCCCGGCTCCAGCTGGGCGGCTCCGACCGCGCCGCGCCAGGCTCGCGGGGGTCAAGTCCAGGTTGCGGCTCAGGAAGGCGGGGGGTGGGGTAGGGGAGAGCAAAGTGTTGTGGGCCAGGAGGGAGGGCCCTCGCCCTGGCCTCAGTTCTGCCCCTCCCAACTCTGAGTCCTCCGCCGGGCCGCGCCCCCACCTCCTCTCCGCTGCACAGTGCGCGGAATGTTGGGACGGTTCCATAGGCGTGGTGTGTCTGTATAAACATCATTAGCCTCCGGAGCCGACACGTTGTGCGTTTTTAATTTCGCTTTACCAATTGCGGCCTCCTCGCGTTTGAGAAGAGGATGGAGATCTTACCTTCTCCGCCTTTCTGCAGCGTTCCTGGTGCCCACCTTCCTAGACACGAAAGGGAGAGGCGCGCCTCTCCATGTTCTGCACCCAAGGTTGACATCCGTGCTGGATCCTTAACGAATCTCATTTGTACATTATCTTGAGCTCAGGGGGAAATCTTTCTTACTCACCTGGAACTGGCAAAACATGGCTTCTTATCAAAGTTTAATCTACGGGGCGGGAGAAGAGAGCAGAATGCTCTTGCTCTGCGACCACAAGCCTGGACAAGCGGCGATGGCTGGTGCGCTTGTCTGAGGGTCCGGCGCGCTTGTCTTCACTCCTTCGCCTCAGTTTACACGTCATCCTCACCTGTGTCCCTCCCGACTTTCCATCGCGCCCACCCCCCCCCCCCCCCCACGCTTTGCTCATTTCTCAGAGCACAAGCCTTATTCGGAATCTGCTTTAAAAAATAGATTTCAGCATCTCTAAATTCTCTTTCTTCACTCTGATGGGAGCGGGGGATCATTCTCCTCACTTGGGAGAAGAAACCTCAAAGCTCAGGAGACTTCTTTCAGGGTGTGTATTTTGAGGCAGATCATACAAATGACGAAGATAAACCCCCCTTAGGAGCCTATGGCAGTTTTGACTTTAAGCATGAGGCGAGTTAACAAGGAAAGCAGCAATAAATCCAGCCCAGGGCATGACCTGGCACTAAATTGTCTCTTACAGTGTCCAGATTTCTGGCCAAGTTGTCAATTTGATGTCCCCTTTCTCCACTAACCTCAATTCGCCTTTCAGGTTGTGTTGTTTTGTTGGTTTGCTTTTGTTTTACTGCCAAGTTATCTCTGCCATAACGCCCCCCACCCCCATTTTCTGACTCTGTTTTCCAAGTTCTTTAAACATGACCAGAATAACACACCCACAGCTTTTCTGCTAAATCCCTCAAGCCTCTTCTTCCCTGGTAGAAATTTTGAAACAAGCTCATGTCAGAACATTTTGTTCATCCCTCCCCACACACAAGCTGATGAAAGATGGAAGGACTTGGTATTTGCTGGAAATGAAAACATGGGGAAAGCTGCTGGAACCGACACACCAGGATGTTCTTTTTGTTCTTTGCACAAGGTGATCGGGTATCCTTCACATTCTACATAAGAACAACCCATAAAGAACACTCTACCACAACTGGGGATGAGCAGTACGGGTGAGGGTTAAGCGGGAAGTACTTCATGTGCCCGCGTAAATAGTCCCAGGAAGGATTAGATGATGTTAGACTAATAGGCTGATCATAGTGATAAACTTATCCCAAAGATTCTTTCCACTTTATGTTTAACAGTTACTTTTCTTCAAAGGCAATGGGTAACTGGTGTTGGTTTTATGGCCTGGAACCCTCCATTCAGACAGCTACAAACAAGCCGGCATTAAACATGGTATTATCTTTCCTGCTTCGTTAGATTTAGAAGGAAACCATGATATCATTACATACACATCACACAGTATTTTCTTCTTGATGTTCTACAAGTCAAAAGCAGGGAGATCAAACACATTCAGCACAATGAGTAAGTGCTTCATAGACTAAATCGTCCACAAGACAGAGGTTTGGAGTATCAACAGATAATTTCAACTGCCCCCTGGACAATGTAAGAAATGAAAGGAAAATGAGGATTTTCTTGAGCACATGAAGGTTGCTCAAAGCACATCTCTGTTTAGTGTCAGTTGCCCTTTGCTCCTTGCTCAGTCATAATAATGACAGTAATAATAATAGTACTACTACTACTACTAATGTTTACTGAACACTTGTAGTGTACCAAGCCATAGTATATACTAAGAGCCTACATACATGATTTCACTTAATCCTCACAAAACTTCAGTGAGCTGGGCCCCTTTTATCCCAATTTATAGATGAGGAAATGAAGTCCGAAAGAGGTTATGTCACTTACCCAGGGCCACACAGCAAGGAAACAAATGCATTCAGAGCACCACTTTGAACGCCTACACTCTGTGCCTTACACATGATTTCATATTGAAAAGTTGTGGCAAAGTAAATCAAGAAACGAAATAAGATCCATCCAATGTCTGATTCTGAGAAAAGCTGCCATTAAGGAGGCACTGAGTATGAACTAGGCACTTAATCCTCACAGCTGCCCCTAGAGGTAGGTATGTAGTAACACCCCCAATTTGAGGAGTAACGCCCCAATAGAGACTCAAAGAAGCTGAGTAACTTTGTCAAGATCATGTGGTAGCAGAGCTGGTGTTTGAACCCCGAGCCTGGGCTTTCCCTGTACCCTGGCTTGTGTGTGTGTGTGTGTGTGTGTGTGTGTGGAGGAGGGAGACAGAGAATTCCACTTAGGGTGAGTAGCAAGAAATGACATCTTTTTTTTAAATAACCTGTCTCCTCCGTAAATTCATGTCAAGTGATTGAGTTGCTGTGACAGTCTTGAAAATGGAGAGATCGGGGTGGCATGACTGTAGTGAGCTTTAGGAGACAAGGGGTCTGGGGATTTTCCTTGAAGGACAGGTAAAGTCTGGATGGTGGGAGATGAAGGGGCACCAGCATTGCAAAGGACTAGAGGTAGAAGTGAGCATGGCAATGAGGAATGAGTCTGGCTGACCCGGGATTCAGTTCAATGACTGTAGTTGAGCCTGGCATCACATCCAATTCACCTTTGAACCTCCCTTGTCTAGCACATGCTTGTCAAGTAAATGCTCAGTAAATGTCAAGGTGAACTGAATCGAGATAAATCAGCTGAACCTCCTCACCCAGCCTGAAACCTCCCTCCTCCCTTGATTCTCTCCCATCAATACCCTGTGTCCTGCTTCCTTTCCTCTTTTCTGCCTGCTTGCCTTGGATTCACCGGTTCTTGTCATGATCAAGAGACACTTTTAAAATGGAGAAACGGCTGATAAGGGAAGTAATGCTGGTGAGAATTGTCAACCAGTAAAAATGTACATAGACGTAGCTTGCTTTGTGTTAGCCACTATGCTAAGCACTACATATGCATTAAATTATTTAAACGTCTCTTTGATGTAAGCATGCTTATGATGCTAATTTTACAGATGAGGAAACTGAGGCACAGAGATTAAGTAATGTTCTTAAGGTCATTCTGAAAATCTGGTTTCAGTGTCTGTAAAGCATACTGCCTTTTTATTTTATTTTATTTTATTTATTTATTTTTTTAAAGATTTTTATTGGGTAATTGGGGGGATGGGAACAGCGCTGGGGAATTGGGGGAAGGGGAACAGACAAGTTGCTGTCGTTTTGTTCTTCAGTCTAGTTGTGGAGGACGTTGCTTCACTGGCCCAAGTTGGCACCATCATTGCGCTCTTCCCAGGCGAGGCAGATCAGTCGCCGGCTTCTGGACGGCCGCTCACTGCGGCTGCTGGCCGCTCACGCTGGCTGCTGGCTACACACGGTAGCCCATGGCAACCCACTGCAGCAGGGGCTGCAGCCTATGCCGTCGCCAGCAACTCATGGCAGCCCAGCTCCAGGTTGAGCTGTTGTTCAGCATCTTAGCTGTAGAGGGCAGTGTCACTGGCCCTCATATGTGGGATCCGAACCGGGGCCCTCTGGCATCCCAAGCGAGTTCTTAACCATCGCGCCACTCGGCCGGCCCCCGCATACTGCCTTTTTAAAATAGCTGAACATGGCCCAGCTGATCCAAGCCACACTCAGTCACCTCTTTGATGTGTATAATTCTGACCTGCAAGTCAAGCAAGTCAATCAAAATCCCCATAGAGAGCAGCATGCAGCTCTAGATCGTGGCTGTTAGGAAGCCATTTTCATTAAGATAGGCCCTGTGTGAATCAACTACAAATTCAGTGTCCTAACTATCCTGTGCAGGACTTAAAATCACGTAGGAGGACTCTTCCATGTGCAAAGCTCATCTGTCTTTTTGTCTACTTGCCCGAGCCTTGCAGAAGTACAGAAATGTCCTGTTCCCAATCTTCAAATAACAGAGAGAGTTCACTAGGCACTTCACCACCTCCAGCTGTTGTTCAGTTGCAGAGAGACCTGACTAGTTCCTTCAAAAATGGAAACAGGAAGCGGCTACACATGAAATTCTGGACTTCTGAACGCAAGTTAATACATCAAGCAGCTGTACTGAATATGACCGTGAACCGGGGTTCCTCTTAATGCGCTTAGTAGCACAGCCAAATTTGAACTTCCTGTATTCCCCTACAAGTATCCTTGCAAATCTGGCCTTTCAGTGACGTTGGTGAGCTGAACAATTTTAGGATTTGGGGACATTGTGTTAAAGTAGAGGCAAAGAACACGGTGGAGAAGAATGCAACAGCAACAAGATGAAACAGGGAAAGGATGTGCCATTCCCGTACGGAAAATGCCCTCCCATAAGCGTATGAAGTTTCCTGGACATTAAATAAGAACAGGAAATACTTTGCAGAAGACTTACTAACATAGTAAGTATTCCAATCCATGCAGTGATGTTAATCAAGATGAGTATGGAAATTTGTAACTGCTCAAAGCAGGGTCTCAGATTTATATTAACCTCTCATCAGCTGATGACATGGACCATGGCAGGCTCATTTAGGCAAAGCAAGGAACTGTTCAAGGGCTGTTCAAAATCCTTGGGATAAAAATCCATATGAAACAAACAGTATTCAGGCAACTTCCTTGATGCTAGGAAGTCAGTTATTTTTGTATTTCTGCCAGATCTAGAAATAAATACAATACCTTGCATCTTATTTCAGCCTGTGATCTCACTTTGCCCTTCACAACAGCTCTGTGAGGTAAGTGGACCATAATCTCCTTGATGTCTGTTTTACAGATGAAAAAATAGTTGTAGGGAGATTTAGGGGCTCTGTTCAAGCTTCAGAGTTGTTTATCCATTGTTCTGGGAACCCAGGTCTTCTGACCGCCATGTGGTTACGTCTCCACATAGTCACACAACACAGGCTGCTCAGGTTCATCATATATTTAATGTAAAACGTGTCTAAGAATGATGGGAGTTCTGGTACTATCTGAGTATTTGGGTGAAATGAAGATAGTGGGATAGCCTCCTCACACCTGGGAAAGATATTCTGCTTGTTCCTAGAAGCTCTCATGGTGAGGATAAAGGTTGAACCATGCACATGTGGGCCTGTGGGAGTTGGCCAGTGAGCCAAGAGGAGAGTTCAGGTTCGTTCACTCCCATCACATGTTCATTTTGCTTGTCCCCAAAGCTGTCTCTGAGTGAGGATAAGAACTGTGATTCATGAGTTGCTAAAGACTGTGGAGGAAACTACTCTTATATAAACACCACTGATGTGGAATAGCTGTACAAAACCAATTATTCAAAGTTGACTTTTATTGTACTTTCAAACTGAATTTGTTGTCATTCCACATCTCTGTTCTTTTCCTTTATTTGAGAAGGTCTTTTCTTTTCCTTTTTTTCAAACACCCACATCTCAGTAGCTTAACACAATTAGAACATATGTCTTGCACTCATCAAATCTAAAATGAGTATTTCTGGTCTGTGGGCAGCTCTTCTCCAAGCAGCGATGGCGGTAAGGTCTTCCATGCTTGGGCTATGTCACACTGACAGTCACCATCAATGTTAGGCCTCCTAGGTCATTGTGCTCCTCTCCACCAAGCCCACAGAAGTGAAAAGAACCTGCAGCGTTACATGTGGAAAGACTGTTGTGGGCCCTTCTGGAAACAGCGCACGTGACTCCTGCTCATTTCCCATGCCAACTCTGACACATTGGTAGTTGTTTCCTGGGTTGAGAAAAATTTTGAGGCCAACTTCAATTTTGAGATTAGTCAAAGTGTCCTGGGACCAGTATTTTATGCTGAGCTTCTGAGTTTACCATATTTGGTAGCTTGACCTTCTGCAGGCATTTCTCCTGTTGCAAATACATAAAAATGTGAGATTTAAAAAGTGTTCAGAAAATACTTTAAAATATACAGTTAAACTGAAAGGAAAGGGAAAGTCTTGGGTTTCAAAAACAAAAAGGAGCAGAAACCTAGAGGAGAAAGCTGCAGTTGGTGCTGAGATGAGCTGGGAGGGAGTGGGTAAGGGTAGTGGACATGGGTATAGGTCACAGAAACTGAGGGCTGGGAGCTTTGGTGCTTACACTGTGACAAAGCATGGTCTCGAGTGCTAGGACTGCACTCAATCTGGGACACTCAAAGGGCTGTAATAACAATACTTTTGGGTCGGACTAAAAATGGGTTTAATAGAAGAAAAGATGAAAAATTCTCCAAAGGGATCCTTGTACAAGCTAGAGTGTGGGGGACTGCTACTGAAAAACAACTTTTGCTGAAGACAAGCAAAACTCCATGAGGAACAAGCCTACCATGATGCAGGGTCACCAGATGTGATAACTGGGAATACTGACACCCAAGAATGGGAGAAAACAGAACAATGCAAAAGAGATGTAAAACAAAAATGTTTAAAATGGCTAGAAATAAATGATAGAAATAGTAAGATTAGAAAGTGACCTTATAAAATAGAATAAGCAGATTTGAAAAATAACAAAACAGAAATTGTAAAAATGAAAAATATTGCAATTTAGAATTCAATAGATGGGTCAAAGAACAAATTAGTCATAGATGAAGGGAGAAATTTAACCAGAAGGTAGAGCTGATGAAATCACCCAGAATATGATATCTGACAATTAAGTTTGCGAATTTGTTGCACCGATTTTGCTAACCTTTTTTTTTATATTATTCATTATGAATTTATACCAATTTTAGTATTTCGAAATTTACTATTTGGAAGTGCTGAAAAGGCTGCATGAAAAGGTTAGACAACCTCAACTTTTTGCCAATTCATGGCTCTTACATCACGACAATGCACCAGCTTACATGGCACTGTCTGTGAGGGAGTTTTTTTGTTTGTTTGTTTGTTTTTTGCGAGGGAGTTTTTAGCCAGTAAATAAATAACTGTATTGGAATACCCTCCCTACTCATGTGATCTGGCCCCCAATGACTTCTTTCTCTACCCAAAGATAAAGGAAATATTGAAAGGAAGACATTTTGATGACATTCAGGACATCAAGGGGAATACGATGACAGCTGTGATGACAATTCCAGAAACAGAGTTGCAAAATTGCTTTGAAGGGTTGATTAGGCACTGGCGTTGGTGCATAGCTTCCCAAGGCGAGTACTTCAAAGGTGACCGTAGTGATATTCAGCAATGAGGTAAGTAGCACTTTTTGTAGGATGAGTTCGTGAACTTAATTGTCCGACCTCGTATAGTACAGAAAGACAGGAAATAGGAATGTGAAGAAAGATTTAGTGATGTGGCTGACAGACTAGGGAGACCCAATATATATCCAATTATGAGTTCTGGGATGAAGGTATTGTAAGAATCAAGGAGATCTAATATTTGAGAAAAAAGAAGCTAAATTTTTCTAGACATGAATAAAAATGTGAGTCCTCAGAACAAAGAAGCACAGTTTCCCGTAGGCAATTGTTCTGTCTCTCTTACTCTCTCAATCAACTTCTGCCTCTCTAATATCATATTCCTGTCAGCAAACAAGCATATTGCAATAAGGTGTCATGGTAAAATAAAACAAACTTCCCTGTCCCTCCCCTCCTCCAGATGCTACTCCATTTCTCTGTTCTTTTCACAGCGACACTCATTCCTCTATATTCCCCATATATACTGTCTCTCCAAGAAGTCTTTCTTGGACTTCTTCTCTGGATTTCATCTCCATCCCTCCACAGAGAGGTCACTCATTATTTCCACATCACTAACTCCAATGGTACCTTTACAATCCTCATTATGTGCGATCAACAGCATTTGACAGAGTTGATTGCTTGTTCCTCTTTGAAATGCTTTCTTCACTTGCCTCAAGGGCACCACCCTCTTGCATCTCTTCGTACTGCTCTGGCTGGCTCCTTTTCACCTCCTGACCTTAAACGATGGAGTCAGCAAAGGCTTAGGCTCCTTCTCTATTCTGTAAGGCAATCTCATCCCTGTCATGTGGCTGTAAATACTAAATGCTAGCAACTCCCAAATTTATGTCTCCAATGTGGACCTCTCTTTGAACTTCAAATTCCTGTATCCAACTTCCTATTAACAGCTCCACTAGAATGTCTAATAGACATCTCAAACTTACTATGTTCAAAAGGAAATTTCTGATTTCTCCCTCCGCTCTCCCACAAAACTGTTCCTTTTGAAATTTTCCTATCTCAGAAAATGACTATTCCATTTTTTCAGTTACTTGGATTCAAAAATTTGGTGTGATCTTGTAATTTCTTTTTATCTCATATCCTGCATCCAATTCAGCAAATGCTATGAGTTCTACCCTTGAAATATATCCAAAATTTGACCACATCCCAACACCTTCTCCATGACTTCAGTGGTCCTAATCACCACCATCTTTCCTCTGGACCACTGTAATGGCCTGGTAATTGGTCATCCTGCTTCCCCTCATTAAGAAAAACAAATTCTGTTCTCTGCACAGTAGACAGAGTGAGCCTTTTAGACATACATCACACTCCATTGTTTAAGACTGCACTGGCTTCCCAGAGCCTTTCCAAAGTCCCTCCAGTGGACGACTGTAGGGTCAATATGCACGATCCACCCCCCCTCCCCCATTCATCTGACTTGATTTACCACTAGACTCCCTCTCACTTTTCCTGCCCAGCCACATTGGCTTGTGTGATATTCTTTGACCACACCAGGCACGATCTGACCTCAGGGCTCTTGCATGTGTTGTATCCTCCATCATAAGGCTCTTTCCCCAGATATTTACATAATTGGCATCCTCATTTTTCCTCAGTATCTGCTCAAATGTCACCTTATCAAAAAAGGGTTCCTGATCATCTTATTAGTGTTTTCCCAGAATTCACTATCCCCTGTATTCTAATTTACTTTTCTCTGTAGCACTTATCATTACCAGACATAATGTATTTGTACGGACTGTTGCTTAATTTCCATTTCCTTCCAAAGAATGTAAGATGCTTGAACATAAGACTTTGATTTGCTCTCTGCTGATCCCTAGTGTCTGGATTTGGCATGTAGTATGTGCACAATAAATACATATTGAGTGACTGAATGGGTCCTGAGCAGAATATATAAATACAAATCTACCCCGAGACACATCATAATGAAAACTGTTGAACATTGGATAACCAAAAAACTATTAAAAGAGTCCAGAGAAAAAGACAAATTACTTACAAAGGAATGATAATCAGATTGAGAAAAGAATTCTCAGAAATAATACCAAAAGATGATGAAATAATATCATTAAATTGTGGAAGGCAAAACAGTCAACCTAGAATGAGTACCTACTTAAGTAACTCAGGAGTGAAGGTAGAAGGAAGACATTGCAGATAATAATTTAGAGTCCCTTAAAGAGCTACTTAAAAATATACATGTATTGCATAGTTAACTCCAGTAATTCCTTCCCTAAAATCAGACATTCTAAATGAAAACACTGCCAAACTTATTTTCCATTGTTTCAAATATCAAATGGTAAAAGTTCTAATTAATTATATACTAACCCCAAACCACCAACTATTTACCTAACTTGCAACCAAAACACGGCACAATATTGACATATATAACAACTATCAAATTCTTAAATAAATAAATGCTTAAAGCATTACTTCCTGATTATAGAATAGTGAACGTGGCTATTAACAGACATCTCTTTGGAGAAATACTGTGATGCTTCTCTTTAGCATCGACAATGTACGGATGAGCACTTTGCTGACTGTCAGAGGACTTTTCAATATATTTTCACATGACCTTACCAATAGTATTTGACATAAAACGTTAGACTCTTTTTGCACACTGCTTTGTTTAAAGTGCTGATTAAATTTTGAGATGTACATAAATTTTTTCTATAAAAACATTAGCTAAAAAGCCATTGTATTAAGAAATATATAAGCTTTATGAGTTTGGGAATTAAAAACAGGAAAATATTAATCTAGGAGTCAGTTTTCAAAGTATGCTGGTATTTCAGTAAGAAGGAAACTGAAACCAATGGAAAACAAAGAAATTGGTAAACACATTAGTAGAATAAATAAGCAATGATGTAAAAAAAAACCACCCCACAAACCAGTGACAATAATACTGACTAATGGAAGAGGGTTAAAAATAGGGTAGAACTGGAACACTAGATAATGATATGGCTGGCAGAAAGGGTCAGCGTCCCTTGCTTTGTTTGGGAAGAGGATAGAACCATTGGTGACTTTTGACTTTATCGTGTGCCCATGTTAAAAAAATTTTAATGGTTACTTACTAAAAAATAGAAATACAATTTATAACTCCAAGTCAGTAGATGGAAGAAAAAGAGAATAAAGAAAACTGATCCTATATAACACAGGAACATAGAAAAAAGGAAGCAAGAAATGTGGTAATGGAAACCACAAAATAAGATGCTACAAAGAAGTCAAAGTGTCAGGCAACAGTTAAAAGACAGAAAAACTCATGGGTCAGCCGAGTGGCACGGTGGTTAAGAGCTGGCTTGGGATGCCAGAGGGATGCCAGAGGGCCCCAGTTCGGATCCCACATATGAGGGCCAGTGACACTGCCCTCCACAGCTAAGATGCTGAACAGCAAGCAGCTCAACCTGGAGCTAGGCTGCCGTGAGTCGCCGGCAATGGCATAGGCTGCAGCCCCTGTGGCAGTGGGTTGCCATGGGCTACCGTGTGTAGCCAGCAACCAGTGTCAACCAGTGTGAGCGGCCAGCAGCCGCCGTGAGCGGCTGTCCAGACGCCGGTGACTGATCTGCCTCGCCTGGGAATAGCACAGTGATGGTGCCAACTTGGGCCAGTGAAGCAGCGTCCTCCATAACTAGACTGAAGAACAAAACTACAGCAACCTGTCTGTTCCCCTTCCCCCAATTCCCTAGCGCTGTTCCAATTCCCCAATAAAAATCTTAAAAAAAAAAGACAGAAAAACTCAGATGTAGTGGAGAATATGCCCAATCATGTTCTGTTTATAAGAGACATGCTTTTAAACATAATGATGCAGAAAGATATAAAAAGATGTCAAAGAATCTTGTAAACTGTAAAGTTCTTTCCAAACCAGAAAGACACTGATTTAAGACACACCACTTACCTGATCATTCCTTGATAATATTTGTTTGTCACCCCTGCTAGAGTGTGAACTTTTGTGTATTTTCAACATTCTACCCTAGTATCTGACACATAGTAGGCTCTGAATAAATATTTGTTAAATTAATATATGAATGAATGAATAAATGGCCAAGATAATGTCATTTACTATTTTATCAATGTATATTTATGTGTGGGGAGTGGGTGGGGAAAGAGAAACATTCTTTTCTTGAAATTGGTAAGGAGTTCCATGGATGTTATTTAAATGCTGTCAATTTTATTTTATTTTTTATTCTAGCTATTATGAATATCTTAGTCATTTTGTAATATATTAGGTTCTTATTTCCAATTTTCCTTGCCTGTTTATTCAGTTGGCTCAATGTCACTGATTCTCTTCTTGAAAATGAAATGATGCCAAATACACCAGATTTTGTAAAGCCTGCATTGTTAGTGGTGTACATTGTATTTTCTTTCAGTTTTTCATATTTATGTTGCCCAAGGTTGTAGATTATTTCTGAAAATACAAAAATGTCTCAAGGCAGACACACCCTTGTTTGTAAAGAATGGTTGTGTCACTTAAAGAATACGTACAGGTTAGTAACCATTGGAATGAAAACAATTCCTATCAATGCTCTCTGTGAGGCTGTGTCACAGCAGGGAAGTGGTTGGCTGGGCTCTGTCATGTCCATGAGTAAAGGCCCTGGGAGGCTGCTCTCCACCAGCTTCAGGCAGACATGTGTAAAATGTAGTGACAGTCCTTGTTTCATCCTCTGGGAAACTAGAGACAGGAAACACCATGTGTTGTGTTCTAATAAAGGACAAAACCGATTGATGGTCATTAATATCATCCTCATGACAAAACATAGGTGTTAGCCAAGTTGTTCGGGCATGTTTGCTTCTTCTGGAGAAAATGTTATCTAGATTTGGCTTTTATCATTTTGCTATATTAAATCCAGCTTTACATTTTTGTGTGTGAAATGCTCTAAGAACATCAACTCATACCCTCAGCTTAATTCCAAATGATCAACGTTGAGGCTGAGTTTACAGGACACGGAACATCTGGATATTTGCAAACATTCAGTTTTTCGACTGAAGTTTCCATTTGTTGGTGTGGATTTCCCAGCCTTCCTCGATACTTTTGATTAACAACTATCAACAAAAAAAACTCCCTAACTCATCCATGTAGGTGCTATTGGAACTCAGCGTCTCTTTACCAAGAATAAATTTTGTGTACAGAAAAAAAAGCGACTTAAACTGCTCTCTTTCCACGTTGTACATTTGAAATCTTCATCATGCTTGTTTGTGAGTGCTGGGTCTATCTCTGATGAGCACAGCTGAAATGGGCCCAGTGCATGAACCCATCTGGTACACATGCACCAGAGCCTGAGCTCATGACCACCTTATGAAGAGGTCTGGGCTGGGAACTACTGGCGTCACTGAGATTCATTGGCAGCACAAATGCAATCCGCAACTCTGAGTTCTGCTGAATGAGACACTCATCAACTAAGAAAATGGATCCTGGGGCTGCCAGGTGACCCACTGCTTCAGTGGATCTGGGACTAAGAAGGTTCCCGAGACATGGGGCTTTCAGTGCTACCCAGGAGAATCTTAGGCAGACCCAGGCGGTTACTTACCCTAGTGAGCCGCTGAGCCTTTTGGAATTGCGGCAAATATCCCTTGGAACCAGTCTGTGATAATCTGAAGTGTCTTTCCTGCACCACCTCTCCCATTTTGTGTTTGTTGAACTCCCTTTATAGAAGATATATATTACTTACACAGTTTTTTGAATCCTACTGGTTCTTCAAGTTCTGGCTAAGAGATCACTTCATTTGTGAAATCCCCCTTGATTCAGTTCTCCAATCCAAATAGTTCTGTACTGCTGGAACAGACCATGGTTCCCTCTCTGTACTTCTGAAATCCAAAAAGCTCAGAAAGTGGTAAGATTTTATGTAATTTGGCTGCAAAATTTGAGCTTATTAATCTGAAGCCCTTTATACTCTTCATTTATCTCACTACTATGAATATTCATATATTTTTGCTGCATAAATCCATTAATGTTTGATGGGAGAGGGATGCTCAGACTCTGATGTGGATGTTAGTTAATAAATGATACATGCACTATATTACATTTCAGAATCTGTAAAATTCCTACATGCAAGTGGCCCTGAGGGTTCAGATAAGGGCGCGTGGAGATGTGCTTCTATAAGGGCACTGTTTCATTCAGCCTGTTTGTAGTTAATTATTTGTATGCCTCCAAACCGCGACTTCCTCACCTATAAAATATTAACAATAATGTCTGTCCTGACATATAAAATTTAAAGTGTTGCAAACAAAAGGAGGCATCTTTACTGTGACTTCTTTTTTCTCCTTTATCCTATTTTAGCTGTTTTTTTTTTTCAAAAGAAAGATTTTTATTGGGGAATTGGGGAGAGGAACAATGTTGGGGAATTCGGGAAGGGAAACATTGTGTTTCTCCAGGACCCATCAGCTCCAAGTCAAGTTGTTGTCCTTCAATCTTAGTTGTGGAGGGTGCAAATTCAGCTCTAAGTCCAGTCGCCGCTTAGTTGCGAGGGTGTGTAGTCTACCATCCCATGCAGTAGTCAAACCGGCAACCTTGTTGCACACTGAGCCATCTGGCTGCCCATAGGCAGCTCTTGGCTGCTCAGCTTAAGGTGCTGTGTTCAATCTTAGTTGCAGGGGGGCACAGCCCACCATCCCATATGGGTGTCAAACCGGCAACCTAGCTGCTAAGAGCATGTGCTCTCACCAGCTCAGCAGTAGCTCAGCTCAGGTGCAGCTCACTGGTCCATGTGGAAATCGAACCAGCGACCTTGTTGCTCAGAGCTCACACTCTTAATCAACTGAGCCACTTAGCCGGCCCTATTTTAGCTGTTTTTGAGTCTCTGCAAAGAACCATCTTTTCATAGCTGGTGCTCAATAAACATTGTGTGATCTGAATGTGGACATGCACTCAAATTACAAATTCATGAGTGATTTTCTCAGTGTCCCATCTTGTAAGTCAAACTTAACATTAAATTAATCTATAATGAATTTCTAGAAAGTAGCCAGAATTTGGCCATTAACATGTTGCCTCTGTTCTGTTGACCACATGTAGAGACTGGGTCATAATATATGGAAGGAGCTGTTCATGGGGCATCCTTGATCACAATCAAAGGAAGAATTTAACAGACTTCAGAGCACAGCGTGATAATGTACAATGTATCTGGGGCTGGTGAGAAGATGCCACAACAGAAAACAAGCTCGTTTGGCATTCAGCAATCAGAGATGAGGTGACTCCTTCAGAGCAAAGCAATGTTCTCAAAATGGAACTTTAACAGTCTTATTCAAACAGTCGGGCTATAATTCAATTGCTATCTACTGTAACAGACTGTAGGAGTGCTGCAGCACAAATGCCAAGGTAAAGAAACTTGGAACAAAATCTATATATTTTCACATATCGAGATACTTGTTATCAGAAAGGCACTTTTCCTGGGTGACCAGCCACCTCATACTTGAATGTGTTTGTGATGGGGGATCATTGACTCCGGAGGCAACCTTGTTTTTCAGCAATTCAATTTGTTAGAAAATGATTTCTGATAGTGACTCAAGATCTGCCTCCTTGTAACTCCTGCTCTAGTTTCAGTTTTGCCTTCTAGAATGTCTGAGGATCAAATGTGTTTTTCTTCCCATGATGACAGCATTAGCTAGGAGTGTATTTAGCTGCAATGAGCAGAATACCTAACTACTATTAGGTTATGTTAAATGAATAGGAGGTTGTCTTTCTCACAAAGCAAATTATCTGCAGGTAGACAGTCCAGTGGGTAGAGCTGTCAAGAATACAGGTGCTTTCTATCTTTCTACACTGCAATTCTTAGTGCAATTTCTGCTGTTTCCTTGGGGAGGGAAAAAGAAAGAACTAGGGAGTAAGAGGAATGCCAGTCAACTCTTTCCTTCTTAGAAGGTAAGCAAAAACTTTGATTCACGTAACTTCTCTTTAACCAGCATTGGATATGTGGTCACCCTAGACCAATCACTGGCCGTGGGGAAAAAGATTATAATAGCTGATTTAAACCCATCATGATTCTTCATCTGGGGCTTGGGTGGGGCCTCTTCTCCCTGAGATCAAGGGGTCTCTGTGGCAACCGAAGCAAATCTGCTTAGCAGGGAAGAATCGGGTAGGGTGGAGAGAACACAGTCTGAGAACACAGGTTGCTCTCAGCCATGAGAACACAACCTGCCAGAAGTACATTTCAAATATTCAAAGATTGCTCTGAAATCTCCCTATAATTTTCTCTCTTTGAGATTAAAATGCACTCAGTTTCTTTGCCCTATTCTCCTACCTATTTTGGTTGGCCTCCTGTGTATGGCTCTAGTGTGTGCTTGGAACTCATCCCAGCCGTCCTGATGCTCCTGGCACCAGCATATAGCCCAGTAGAACTATCTCTCGTGGTTAAACCCTGCATTTTTCATTCACATCATTGGCTTTTGTGGCAGTCATTTCATGGGCTGGCTCTTACAGAGTTTGTGGTCAATTCTTCAGTTTCATAGGAACCGTCCACAAGTCATATCTCCTATCCAGTAATTGATTAAAAAAACACACAAAAAAACCTAAATGAAGCCCACAACATGCTGATTTGAGGGAACCAATGCATTAAAATACAGTAAGGGTTTATTTTGGTTAACCTTAAACAGCTGTTCAAATGAAATATGTTGAGAGGACTAAGACATACATTTTATATAGAGCATTTAAAAAATTTCTATAAAATCTATAGGTAGCATTGATATATTTATTACTGCATATGGATTTAAAAGGAAAACTGTCACCTCTTTATGTTTCTTTTTGCTTTTCCTAAAACACTTTTCTACTGGTACGTTATTGTGTGCTACCACTAGGCCACACCAAATCATTTTGATTTATGTTGTAACAGAGTGGAAAATATAAAGTAAGGCACAATGACTTTAGTATGCTCAATAATAGGTGTATAATGGAGAACTAATACTTTTGGAAATACATTAGTTCATGAAATTGTAGAAAATATGGAATTCTGGTTGTAGGTGCGTTTTGGTCTAAAGCAATTTTATCCAATATAGGATTAATACGTATGTCTTGAAAAGGAGCACTGTTAATAGTTATACTGTAATGATCACATTTGATTTTGTGATATCCAGAATGTATCTAGCAATTTTTAGGCTTGTCATAAAATATTAATTATCTGTGTCAATTATTTTAATTCACTTTAATTATATGTAGATTAACAGGTATAGATAAAGCTAGATAAATAGAAAACATGTAAAGTTTGTAGGCAAAGTGGGATATATTATGAAAGTCTGTATCCACTATAAGATACCAAGTTTCCAAACCATTATAAATCACAGTTATGTATTCTAATGTGGCCTTATAAATATTGTAATTACTACCATAAGAAGTGTGTGGGACGCAAGGCCTGTCAAGAATATATTCTGAACATTAGCATTTGTTCACAATCTGTAAGAGATTACTCTCATCGAATCTATAAGAAGTCACTGAGATGGTGACAAGAATATTTATTTCACAAAGCTTATGAATGGCTTGCTAAGCAATCTGGAAAGAACAAAATTGGCTTCCAAACCCACATACAAAATGGAAAGAATCATGTGTTTGTAGACTTTTAAAAGTACACTGTTGTTTAAGGAATGTGAACATGATGGTATTCTGTGAGTTATGCCAATGCATTGAAATGAAAATATAAAATAACAAGTAAAAAAACCCCTAAAATTCAAACAGTATGTACACACTATTTACAATCATGTAAAATAGATATACAGCATTAAAAATGATCAGGAGAACATATAATTAAGAGATACAATTAAGAGTTTGAGGTTTACTAAGCACTTTCTGTATTTTTTTAAACTAAGTTACCGATTCACTCTAGCTATGGCTGAGTGAAGAGAATGGCAAATTAAAAAAATTTTTATTAGTTTCAGACGTACAAAACAATGCAATAGTTATACTTTTCACCCCTCACAAAATGACAACCCTCCTCCCCGAATCCACTGTTCCCCTCCTAGATATCATACATATTTGCTACAATTCCATCGACCCCGCTCCCCACACTATACTCCACATCCCGTGACTATATATATGTATATTAAATTATAGTTGACATACAATATTATTCAACATCAGCTTCAGGTGTACAGTGCAGTGGTCAAGCCTCTATACCATCCATGAAGTGGTCTCCCAAGCAAGACATGTGTCCATCTGACACCCTACAAAACATTGAGAATGGCAAATTTTGTCCCTAAAAAACAATTATAAGCATGGACAAGCTGAAAAACAAAAACAAACCATTCAGCACTCCAGAAACCAACCAAAGGTATACAACAATCTGAGAAACATTTATGCTTGAAATTCTGCTAAACATTGGTTAGGAAAAATGAAAATCTTTTGCTCTGAGCAAGTCACTGCTAAGGATAAACAGACAAGCTACCAAATGGGTAAAAATATTGAAAATAACATCTGATAAAGGATTTACATCTAGAGTATATAAACAGCTCTCAAAACTCAATAAGGAAGCACTCAATTGGCAAAAATTTTAACACTTCACCAAAAAATTTATGTGGGTAACAAATAAGTACATGGAAGGAAATTCAATATCATTAATCACAGGGATGCAAATTAAAACCATAAGGAGAAATTACTACGTACTTACTAGAATGGCTGAAAAACAAACCTGACAATATCAAGCGCTGGTGAGCGTTTAGAGCAGCTGGAACTTTCACAGATTGTTGATAGGAATGCAAACTGGCATAGCCATTCTGGAAAAAAAAGTTTGACAATCTCTTATCAAGTTAAATATACATTCACCAGGTGACCCAGCAATTCCACTCTTAGATATTTAACCTATAGAAATGAAAAAATTATGCTCACATGGAAGCCTGTACATGAATATTTATAGCAGCACTATTCATAACCACCACAAATGGGAAACATGCCAAGTGTCTTTTAATGGGTAAATAGATGAACAAATTGTGGTACACCCATACAATTGAAATACTTACTCACCCGTAAAAATAATGAACTATTGACTCATCCAACCACATGGATGAATGCTAAGTTAAAGAAGCCAGACTCAAAAGGTTGCCCACTAAAAGATTTCTTGATCCTAGATAAGAGACCTGCAGAGATGATCCTTTGGGCCTCTGGACATAGCTGCACTAGGATGCGGAACCTGGAGCTTTTCAGCCACCTTGAAATAGCAAAGGAGAATCCTTTGAGGGAAAATCTCAAACTGAGGATGGCAGAGCAGCAGGATGGAAAAAAAATGTAGTCCTTGATGACACTACTGATGCTTGGGATCAACTGACCCTGAAACTTTCCCTACTTTGGACTTCCTGATATGTGCAATAACAAAAGTCCTGATTTTATAGTCAGTTTCAGTCAGTGTTTAATATTACTTGAAACTGAAAACATCCTAAGTGATATATCATTAAATTGACTTTTGTGATGTTATCGTAATTGTTTGTAGAGGTTGTCCAGACTGTAATATTAATCTTCTGTGACTTAACATTTAGGTAGTTTTCAATTTTCAGCCACTACAATATGAAAAAAGTTCCTTTCTGAAAATAGTGCCAAGTAAAAATTGCAAGCATTTTTATGCTTCCTAAGAGCAGGAGGCTTTACTGCCTTTGAATCAGCTCTTCATTCATTCATCCACTTATTTATATTTTTTGAGTACCTACAATGCTGGAGTCCTAGAATACAACAGTAATTTAAAACTGACAAGATCCTGGTCCTTGTGTAGCTCTTGAGAGCTTGTGTTCCTTCGATTTGGCAAAACCAACCAATGGTCGGTTCTCTAGTTATATAAAAATGTGAAACTAATTTCCACCTACTAGTTCTTGGAGAAAAGATGATAGTAAACATAGTGGACTGAGAGATTAAGTGTTTTGATTAGCAACATAAAGTAGACATATTTTAACATAAAAAGTTATGGCTTCAGATTTTGTAACTTCCTAGGGAAATCCACAATTTTGCATGTATGAATTTAAATTAGCTACTCTTTTAAATTATTTTCTTGTTTTTAAAACAACTTTATTGAGGTATAATTGACATACAAAAAACTGTAGATATTTAATATATCGTACACAACTTGATGTGTTTGGAGATATGTATATGCCCATGAAACCATCATTACAATCAGTGCCATAAACTTATCCATCACCTTCAAAAGTTCCCTCCTGTCCCACAAACCAAAACTACAAAGAAAAAGGAACCCTTTTACACTGTTGGTAGCAGTCTAACATGATGCAGTTCTCTACAGAACACAATATGAACTTTCTTCAAAAAATTAGAAACAGAATTAGCATTTGATCCAGCAATTCTACTTCTGGGAATATTTCTAAAGGAATTAAGATCTGGATCTTGAAGAGATATCTGCACTCCCATGTTTACTGCAACGTTATTCACAGTAGTCAAGATAGGCAAACAACCTAAATGTCTATCAAGAGCTCAATGGATAAAGAAAATGTGATATAACATATGCATAGCATGTAGAAACTGGAGAGTTGGGGATGGTTCACAGTTATGCTTATTGTTTGCTGTGTGATGTTGGACAAACCACTACACCACTCTGAGTCTAATACATACATTAACCAAATGTAGAGATAAATTGTTTTTTACTCCATTGGGTTATTTTGAAAAATGGCATCATAATTTATGCAAAAGCATTGCTAACTGGGAGATATAGCAATTTTAGTCTGTTTATTTTTTGAGGTTAGTTAAGGGGAAAATATTTTGAAAGTTGAGTTCCCAGACATTTGTTGTACAAAAACAATGTTTCTATTTTTTATTATGCAGTAATACATCATCATAGTTAACTTCATAAAAAGTTTTAATGTCTAGTAATTGAGGTTCTCAACCTTTCTTTTCCAATATCAATTGGCTTCCTAGCATGCTTATTCTTTCTGAAGATTTGTACAATGCTTTTATTTTCATATTTCAGGCGTACATGAAAATATAGAAAAATCTCCAAATTCTCAAACAAATAAAAATTTAAGGTGATAGACAATATGATGCCAGAAGCAGGATGTAAGCTTTCCAAATTCTAAGGGAATTGGGACTGGATTTAGAACACCTCCCAAACATTCCACTTGAAAGATCCCCTGACTTTACTGCCTCTTATTACACCCTGAATGTACACACCTTTATTATTGCAATGTTTGCATTTTATTTTTTTAAATGTTGGCTTCCCCATCAGAGTATGAACTCATTTAGGGCAGGGACTATTTCTTAGGTATCTTTTGTACCTTTGCACAGTGATTAGGACAGAGTAAATACTCAAAAAACGTTTAGTTACTTAATTAATGGTACACAAAACTCTACAATTCCATGGCTGTATTTTCCCTCTGTCTTTGCTGGAGTAAAGGTCCTGGGATATCTGAGGCTTGCTCAGACCCACCTAGTTGCTCCTTGGTGTTGCCTAATGAGTTTTTATATTTACGTGAACCCACGCCATCACAGGCTTTCACAGACCTTTGCTAATGGATTCTTTACTGGTTTCCTTCTTGCATTTCTTTCCTCTTGACATTCTAGCACATTGGAATTATATAGTATCCCTAAAATAATATGTATCTTGGCCAAGGGTGGCCACTCCTTGATCTTATCTGTACCCTTCCCCTGATTCGGAATTCTCCTGATAGCCTGGTAGGTAGGTCAGCAGATTAGTAGGTAAAGCTGATCTAATTCTCGCCCATGAAACAAGGCTTTAAAGTCTTCTTTTGGATTGGGGCATGTACAGAGAGCTCAGGGGCCTGAGCACAGCCACCTTTGGGGTGACAGTGCTGCCTTCTATTTAAGTATTGAAACTTGGACCTCAAAACTTAGGAGGGTGTACCTCACAGTCTGAAGATCGGCCCTCCCTCAGATTGAGTAGGTCATTTCTGACCGAGCCTGCAGGTTTGGAGTGGAGAAGAGGGTCACGGGTACTATAGTATTTATGCCAAATTAATTCTGGTAATCAGTGGGGCCACATTCTGTAGTTAGATCTCCCTCTTTCTCATACAGGAACAGATAATAGTTGAATGTGATGGCAGACACAGTTGAATGGCAGACACAGTTGTTTGCCGCTTGTTGCTCAGGAGGGATAAATGTTAGTAATAAAAGTCTAAGAGCTCGTCATGATTGACCTTGGGTCTGACTGACTGTGCTTGAATTCTCCATGGATGAAAATGCCGACGTTGCTTACCAGCACCCACTGTGTGCCAGGGCTCAGATATTACCTTGCTTCAATCTCACAAACTCACAACATTGTGACCTAGGTCACTCATTTTCCCTTTCTTTTCCTTTTTGTTATTTTTACTTTTAAAGAACCTGAGGCTCACAGAGGTGCAGTGATTTGTCCATGGTTACAGAGCAGAACTCAGGTCCTGTCACATAACTAGAATGTAGTCTATATATGCTTGTTGGTGATGAAATTTAATTTAAAGAAAAGTAAAAGACAGGTGACTTTGTGCTTTTATTCCTTTGTTATTTATTTGTTTACTACCTCTCAAGGAGAAAAGCATGAAGTTTTAGCATTGTCCTAGCTGTGCCTTTAATCACTGATTTGAATTGCAAAATTTTCCATATATTATAAGCTACTAAATATATGAGAATGTTTCCAAATGAGCTATATGCATATATTCCATTGAATTGTCTGTCCTTTGCTCAGCCACTACCACGTATTTTAATTAACTTCATAAAAGATTTCACTTTCATTTTCCATCCCATTTCTTTCTTCCCTGGAGACACAATGGTACTCTGGTACATTTCCGTGTGTGTGTGTGTGTGTGTGTGTGTGTGTGTGTGTGTATACACTTGAAAAAAAATCATTATATAGGGGTGTGTTAAATTGTATACACAGCATTGCGGTGTACATTTCATTCTCTTTCCTTCTTTTTACTCAATGATTTTAAGTTTTCCATATGTTGCTTTACATCCATCTTGCTTCTGAGTGTTACGTTATATTCTGTAGTATACATCTACACTCCCCTAACGATGGATACCTGAACCACCTCTCCTTTTCTGTTACACAAATAATGTGGTGTTGTGCACCCTGAACCTGGGAGAGTTTTTCAGGAGGGAATACCAAGTCTCTGTACTTTCTACGGCAGGACAAAGCATGAAAGGAGAGCTAGACAGCTGGGAATGGTGTAATATTTATTTTAAATGCAACCAATAGGAACTGAAGGGCATCTTCCATTAAAGGGACAGCTCTACAAAGAGAACCATTAAAATGAATGTAAATCACAGTAGCTTCAGGGACAGTTTAATAACAATCTGACTTTTTATTGGGTGAGCAGGAGATGTGCCAGCTTTCTCCTTACAGAGTCTTCTGGATCTTTTGCAGAGAGACTCTATCTGAACTGCTATCGAGATTACCGAGGGCAGAGGGCCGCTTTGGGAGTAATGGTCATAAACCCAATTAGTAACTCACTTTCTCTTTTGCCACAGGCTCCATTTCTTTCAAACACATAGAAGATAATTCTACACTCTGGATCCTGGTAAATCCCGAGGGCTCCATGATATCAAGCCATGAGGACACAAAGGTTACTTGCATGGGGAGAGAACTGGAATGATTTACATTAAACGAGCAACAGTGGAAACCTCTACAGAAGGGAGGGGGAAAGGTGCTGGAGTGGGTAGCGTGAGGGCCTTGTCACACTTTATTCTGTATACTTGTGGATTACTTCAAACAAAAATGTGTTCCTATCTTACTTGTGAAATAAGAAATGGGCAAGAAAAATTTAGGGATCTCTAGAGAATTTTAGCAAGATTAGTGATCATAGAAACCCCTCTTTTTATGGATGTGGCAGCTAGGGAACCGAGGAGGTTACATGATCCTGCTCCAGATGAGCAGGGCTTGTGTGGGGCCATTGCTTGTGCCTCTCGACTCCTCTACTTCTGTGCCGGGTCTGTGGTGTGACCAGTAAGCAGAGCCACCAGGGGGTCGAGGAGCCCAAGCTGAGCCAGAAGGGTGTTGGATCGCTTCTCTTGTTTGAGAACTTGCATACTTAAGAAAACAAATTCTTTAATGGCTAATCTTTATGATTCCAAGTAAAGAACTGAGATTCCTGGAACCAAAATAAAATATATACCAGCTTAATTTTGACTTTTAAAAAATATTGCATAAATGCTTTACTTTTGTTTCCTCTGAGTTTAAAAAGATACATGTTGAGAATGGCTTATCTGGAGTAAGGAAGTAGTCATACATAGTTCTTCCTTTCTCTTATTACATCGACACTTGTTATGAAGATACTTCCTGTGGGCTGGTAGTTTTGTTAAAATTATAATTGGAATAAAAATATGAATGACTAAACCACACTTTTGCATGAGTTTATGGAAAAAAAATAACACAAAGAATTTGGGTTTGAATTTCAGACTTACCATTTACTAGTAACCCTGAGCAAGTGATCTAACCCTCTGAAGCTTTAGTTTTATTATCTTAAAAATAATATGAATAATATATAATTCATATAATTATTGTGAGGACTAGATAAGATAGTGTAAGTAGAGCTTCCAGTATAATGCCTGGCACACAGTGAGCACTCAACAATAATACCTATTAGTATTTTAACAAGTCTACATTTATTATTATTATTATTATTATTATTACTATGATGATGATTATTATTGTTATTTTCCCTTGGATGACTCCAGGGATCAATGAGATATTTGTTAGGTGCATGAATATCTTGAATTCTTCAAAATCAGAAGGTGATCCCAGGAAGTGCAGTGAGAAGCGAGTCTGAGAAGAGAAGAAAGCCAATAAATTACCTCTGTGGACAACTGGCCACAATCCTGGGGACCTTCCAAAGGTCTGTGTGGAATACACTTCAAAGAGCATGGGATGGTCATCAAGGGTGTCTCCTACAACTACATAAGGAAATCTCCAGTTAGGTTTTGAGTATGTGCTATCCTTGTGTTTAGAAAAATGTGTTGTTGTTTTAAGTCAGACAACTGTCTCCATTAGCTGACTTGCTCTGAGGCTGGACAGTCACTCTCTGCTTCTGCAGTCTGCTTTGCCAGCTTCTTCTCCATGACCTGATAGAGGGCACAGTTTATGTTACAAAACATTTCAGTGTGGTAAACACATCTATGACACTAAGTTTAAATTCACATGTTTACCATTCCATTTAACGTTGAGGTAGTTTATCTCTTAGACTATGGTTCTCAAAGTTTAGGCAAAGGAGCTTCTGGAAGTTATGGTCTTCTTTACAGAGAACACCACACTCATTGCAAAACACCACATAATTCTGATATATTTCATTTCAAAACATAAATAGAAAAAAAATAATTGCTAGAAATATGACCATATTATGAAATTATTAACATGGACATGCAAACACATGTACATATCAAATAAATGTAATTGGCTCTTATGAGTTTCCACTAATATTTGCTTGCTAATTGATCATTAACTTGTTATCTGCTGGAATTTGCTAGCAGATAAGCAATAGTAGGCACCACAAGTATAAGAAAAATATGTGGAGAGAAACATTAAACACAGATAAGATTTTACCCATTTTTATGTTAATCTGAGACAAAGAATCCCTTATTCCCTCTCAAGGACAAAATCCCTCTACTTAATTTATAAAACACTGACATTTGAGAACCCACTTAAAAGATCAATTAAGTCACTGCAATGCCAGTGTGGAGCAATGTTCACTAATCAAAATGAGGGAAATCCCATGATTCCAGGCTACTTAGAAGTTTCCACTTGGAAAAATCCATAGATTTACCTCATAGCTCCTATAAGAGCAACTTCTGACTGGATTAGTGGGACACACACACACACACACACACACACACACACACACACACACACACAGAGTTCTGTTTAATATTTTGCTCTAAATTAGGCAGTAAAGATCTGAATATAACTAACACAACTGCGTCTTTTGTTTATACTCTTCCTTATTTCCAGTCATCCATTTCTTAAAACTGGAATACCTCCTACCATTTTTACTTAAGACATAGCTCAAATCTCATGTACCCACAAAACCATACCCGGGCATCTCAGGCATCTGCTACTGGGCCATCTCCTGAATTCTTATGATATTTTCTATACTGCTTATTTGATTTTTAGTGCCACCTTATATTGTTAGTAATCTCTGTCTCTGTTGTTCTGTCTCTCTCACTCTCCTCTCTCTCACTCACACTCACACTCACTACACCACACACCCCTCCTATTTTCCCTGTTTAGACATAGCTTGCATTTTATCACTGTTTATTCCCAGCAAATGCCCCATGTACAGTAGGCACTTGCAATATATCAGAATCATGTAATCAAGGCATTGCCTTCAACATAATTACAGCCTCATTCTACCAAACATCAGTGTTTCTCAAAATTGAATAATGTAAAGATCCTTTAAAGATAAACAAATTTGTGCACCTTTAGTGTTGTCTTAAAATTTTAAAGTATTAGTTAAATGTGTTTAAGTATAAAACAAAGCATGAACTCTTTATGCTTACATCTCTAACACAACCATGAAAATAAAATGGTTTACAATTAAATGCAAATAAACCAAATGTATTCAAATTAGCATTAATTTAATGAGACAGATGATGCTGTTTTACTGAAACCAAAGTGCTGTTCAGAATGTGACTATGGCATTGACTGCTATAATGCAGGCTCTTCACAATTCAGCCATACTGAGGTTCTGTGTGACCATTCCATTTTCCCATTCATTTTCTCCATTTGAAAAATTTTGAAACCACCATTTGTGCAATAAAACACCATGCCATTTGAAATTCATTTGGCAAAAATACATCATTTATGTATTAATTTCAACCTCTCTTCTTTTTTCACTTACCTATGACAATGAATGTACTTCCTGGCGTCAGCATGGCCTCAAATATGGATATTATGCATCGTGTGGCAGTACTTTGTTATAAGGTGGTCATCCAAATGATAAGGATGATAGTATTAATAGCTAATATTTACTGACTATTTCTATACCTAGATTATCTCATTTAATTCCCACATTAACCCCTTTAGAAAGATGCTATTATTACTACTATTTTATAGATGGGGTAACAGCGGCTCAGAGAAATTCAATAGCATTCTCAAATCCATGCTGTTCACTAATTTAAACTCACAAAGTCTGACTCCAAAACCTGAATACAATACTTATATTAATTTGTTTAGTTTATCATAAAAATGACACAAAATTAAAATAAGCGTTGTATAGAATAACACGCTCCAATATTTGATATTTCCATACACCCACAATATTTGATGTTCCCGTAAGTCCACAATTCATCATATGTTCAGTAAGCATGCCTGTAGGTTTTTTTTGGATTGCTAAGTCAGGTGTAGTTATAGCTCTCCAAAATATGAAAGAACTCGGCTTCATATCCACAGTGAATAAAGTTTTTTACTAAAAAAATTTATAACTTAATTGTAGTACTCTTCTATTATACTGTTCAAACAATGTCTTCATTAGAAGTTTATTGGCTTTCCCAATAATTAGCCTCAGTACAAGCTGTCAAGGATGGCAGAGAGTGGAGTTGACCCATGAGATGAAGAGAAGTTTATGAAGCCACAGTTTAACATCCATAAGCCAAGTTCTTCTGAAATTGGAGTCTGAAGTTTTCTTTCAGCTTATTGATTCAAGTTCTTCAAAATCAGTCTGCTCTCACACAATTTGGGAAATATACATGCTGCTTTATTCTTCCTGATTACCAAATTAAACAAAATAAACTTAAAATATGACTTAGTACTGGTGCCCTTCCTTGTTTAATTGACTGGTCCAGTCAGGAAAATGTTTGGATGAGAAAAAGATGTACCTTTAGTTCCCCCCTCCTGCCCCCCACCCCGCCCACCCCAAATTCAACAGCATAGTACACATTTGGTTGAATCTCTTGCTAGTCTTAAAAAGAAAAACATAATAGTGTGATTCACTTATTGACTTGTGTTTCCCAAGTACATAGGTAACTTAGGAATGAGAAAAATGTTTATTCATTTTAGACCTGTAACGAACAATGATCAATTTCCTCATAATACAGGAAAAGACGTTGATTTCTCTGACTTATCAGTCATCCACTGCATTCCCAGCACATTGCATTGGCCAAGGTCGGACCTAATGAAGTATAAGACTTAAGAATATCACATGCTTATTAATATATGTTGGAGTCATGCACATCAACAAAAATATCAGTCAGAATTTAGCTACTGTTCCTTGCACTTTAAAAACAACTTGGTTAGGTAAAATTGGAGTGTTATTACTCTCACGTAGATGAAGCTCTTAGGGCACAGGAGGTGAAGTCTGAGGTCACACAACTAATTAGTGGCTGAGCCAAATCTGGAAGTCAGGTTTCCTTGTCTATAGTTTCTCCCACTAGACCAAAATGCTTCTTTAGGACAATGCAGAAAGAGAATTCTAGAAGGGATTTAGGTTTATTTCTAAAGTTGACCTGGTTCCATCATGAATATTAAGAAAAACTGATTTGTAATTGGAGCCTGGAGTATCACCCACTGTCTGAGCCGATGATTTCATTACCAGCTGGTGAAACACTTCAATGGGAAGACCTGAAATTTCTGCAGGAAATGACTCCAGGCAGCTCTGAGTTAGTAAGGAAATTAAATGACTAACTTCAATGTTTCCTGGTTTTTGTCTATCTTAATTAACAACTTATTTTGGTGGAGGAAAAATTGAACAGCTTTCTAAGAGTCAACATGTAAAATTTAACTTTTTTATGAAATACAATTTGTTTACAGTAAAAATATGATTTCCAGTCTGCTTTTATGTAATGAAAAGAAAAACATTTTTGAATAATTTTCAGCAATCATATTTAAATGTTTCCTCTTAAAAAACCCCACAAAAACAATTACAGCATATGTGTGTGGGAAATATCAATTTCCTTCTCATAGCTCCCAAAGGTGCACTTGAGAAAAATGTGTTGATTATTAACAGGGCTAATATATTTGTGGTAATATTATTAATGAGCACCTATGATAATTGGAGTTTGGGGTTGACAGGTGTATTGTGTTCAGAATACATTTCATTTCTATGTCATATTAAATATAAATGGACCTCATCGAATGTCATTACTACTTTTGATACATATTTTATGTGATTCTTGTTTTGCCTTCATTCATTTATTCAACAACATTTACTGAATGTCTGCTATGTGCCAGACATTCTTCTAGGTGCTGAAAATCCATTATAAATTCAACAAAGCTCTTGCTCCTATGGAGTTTACATTCAGCTTAGCCAGACAAATGAGTAACAAAAAGGCAGGTAACTATGTCAGGTAGTGGTAATTACTATGAAACAAAGCACAGTGAGATGTGCGTGATGGAGGGGTGCTACTTTAGATGGGGTGGACAGGGAGTCAGAGAAGTCCTGGGGTCTCTCTGTAATACTGTGATGAAGTAATTCACCACGGACAAGTATTATTATGGCAGCTGTCCCATCCTGTGCTCTACAAAAGTTAAGGATAGACTTTTGAGTTCAAGGATAATGGAAAGCAATTTCAAGAAAGCTGATTTTTATACCTGTGACTTTTGCCTTTCTAGCCTCCCCGCTGTCCGCCTGCCCCTCTCCCGACACACACACTAAATAGTGTTTTTCAGGAATGAAGAGAATGAGGAAAACTAAGATTCTCATCACAAGGCTAGTTAATTATATTGCCAAGCAAACTTGTATGCAAACTTCTATTACTAGTTAAGTGTAGCGGTACCAACTATAATTTTACTGAAATGAAATAAAGACAAATTCTGTTTGATATCTCCAGCATGACTATTAACAACAGTGGGTAGTACCTTTTGTTGAATGATATAATATGCCAAATACAAAATTTCACTTGAGTTTTTTTTTTTTTTTGTATTCTCACAGCTGCTCTCTATATGGGTATGATTGTTCCCATTTTATAGGTAAGGAAATCGGGACTTAGCTATGTTAAATATGTTCCCTGAAGTTCCAGAACTAGTAATGCCATACGTCGTTGGGGTGGTTTGTAACATCTGCCTAATCCCACACTTCTGGAAGGAATGAAGGAGATTATCTAATCTAACATCCTTATTTTACATATGGACCAAGAGATACCGCTCTCATAACCTGCCCAAGGTTACAGAGCCAGTGAGCTGGTGACAGAGTTTGGATTAGGTCTAGTGGGGGGCTCTTCCTATGACATGGGCTGCCTCCCGGTGAAAGCTGTGAACTACAACTCACTGCCTTTTCAATAAATGTCCAGGCCAGTGGATACCCACTTGGGACAAAGGTTGGTCTTGGCCCCTTCCTCATACCATACTTTAAAAAAAATTATTTCTTATTAGTTTCAGGTGTACAAAACAGTGCAATAGTCATACCATACTTTAAAAAAAATTATTTCTTATTAGTTTCAGGTGTACAAAACAGTGCAATAGTCATACCATACTTTAAAAAATCAATTCAAGGTGGATCATTGATCTAACTATGAAAGGCAAAACAATAAACATTTTAGAGGAAAACATAGGAGAGTATCTTCATGATCTTAGGGTAAGCAAAGAACTATTGACAACCATTAAGATTAAAATTGAGTAAATTGAATTACATTAAAATTAAGAATTTCTCTTCATCAAGGGGTACCATTAGGAAAGTGGAAAGGAAAATCACAGAGTAGGAGCAGATATCTGTAATACATATATTTGACAAAATGTTATATCCAGTGTGTGTGTGTGTGTGTGTGTGTGTGTGTGTGTGTGTGTGTTCATTCCTACAAATAATGTCCCAAAAGGCAGTTAATCCACAAAAATTTTAAACAGGTGCTTCACAAAAGAGGATATACTACTAGCTAATTATAGCTAATTAACATATGAAAGGGCCCTCACTCAACATCCTTAGTTATTCAGAAAGCATAAATTAAATCCAGAATGTGATACTGTTACACACTCCCAACATCCATTAAAACGAAAAATAAATACATAAAGTGTTAAATTGGACCACATGAAATTGCAATTTTTGTAGGTCAGAAATAGTCACATATTAACAATTTCAGATAGTTTAATCTATACCAAGTATTGGTGGAGATATGGAACTTTAGGCACTGCTGGTGAAATATCAGTTGGCACAACCCTTTGCAAACCTGTTTGGCTGAATGGCAATTATCTGTTTGTGTGTAACAAACTACATCAAAGCTTAATGATTTAAAACAACAGTCATTTATTATTTCACACAAGTTTACGGGCCAGGTGGACAACTCTGTTGACCTGGGTTAGGCTCAGTTAATCTCACCAGGGCTTGTTCATGGACCTGTGGTCAGCTGGCAGGATGGCTAACGGCTGGCTAGTAGGATGGCCTTGGCCAGGATGACTCTCCTCTCCTCCTTATGTCACTCAATTCCTTCTGCAGCCTAGCCTGGACATGTGAGCACAGAGAAGCAAGAGAAAAAGCAAAAATGGGCAAGTGCTTTTATAAGCTCTACTTATGTTAAGTTTTCTACTATCCCATTTGCCAAAGCAAGTCACATGACCAAGCCCAGAGTCAGTGTGAGAGGGCAATATGATGGCACGAATACAGAAAGGCATGAGAAATTGGACCAGCATTTACCCAAACTGGACAAACTGGCATATATACTATGACCCAGGAATTTTACTCTTAGGTACGTAGGCAACAGAAAGATCTACATGTGTTCACCAAGAGACCTGTACAAGGATATTCATAGCAGCACTATTTCAGTTTAATAGCCTCAAACTGAAAATGACTCAAACATACATCTATGTAGAGTAGATAAGCAAACATTCGTGCAGTGGAATACCATATAGCACTGAGAAGGAATGGACTACAAAAACATGCAGATAGATAAATGGATAGATAGATAGATAGATAGATAGATAGATAGATAGATGATAGATAGATAGATAGATCGATAGATAGATAGATAGATAGATTAGATAGACAGACAGGCAGATAGAAAGAAAAGAAGCAGTAAAACAAACCTATGGTGTTAGAAGTCAGGCCGGTGGCTACTCTCAAAAAAGGTAGTGACAAGAAAGGAGCAGGAAGGGGCTTCTGTGGTACTGGTCATGTTCTATTTCTTGATCTAGGTATTGGTTACATGGTTGTGTTCATTTTGAGCATGTTTCTTAAGATGTACATTGAAGTTTTGTGCAGTTTTCTCTATGTGTGTGTACGCATCAGTACAGTTTACATAAAAATCAGGGTCTTGTTTATTTTTAAGTTGGTTTTCTGTTTTCCAATTGAAAAACTCAGCTAACTTTAATTCCATGCAGCTTCCTCTGTGAAGGGGGCTGCATTTTAAAAGTAACAAGCAAATCAGTTGTATCATCACTATGGCCACCACATAATTCTGTTCTATTCTATTCTATTCTATTCTATTCTATTCTATTCTATTCTATTCTATTCTATTCTATTCTATATAATGAACATGAATTGAGAAGCTAAGCACTAACAGAATGGAAAATATAAAGATGAATGAAACCTCAGTGTGCACCTGAATCATCTGGAAATTGGTAAAATGTGCTGATTCTTGTGCTCCGACTTCAGAAATTCTGATTTTGTAGGTCTGGGGTGGAGCCTAACGCCATAGGTAAAACTGATGCAGGAAATCTTTGGGTTACATTTTGACAAAAACTAGCAGGAACTAGTTTTTGATCCAGAGGCAAAGAAATCTATGTATTAAAAAATGTTAAAATGAGGTATAAACTATAATTAGAGCTATAAATAACATGTTATGGGATGAAGGAATTACAGTTTCTTGAAAGAAGTGGGGCTGAGTTAAATCTGACCTTGAAACAAGTAGGGCTTTTATAGGAAATGTTATAGATTCACTCAATAAATATATACCAAGAGCCAACTGTGTGCCAGGTACTGTCCTCAGTACTGGGGACACAGCAGTGAACAACACAGAGCCAAGTCTGCCCCATGGAGCTTATGTTCTATTGAAGGCAGAGCCTTTCCCTAGGAAAAGGCATCATCCATAAGGGAGTACCAAGAAATAAAGGCAGAAAGGAACCATTGCAGAAGCTTTTTTTTTGCATCTAGCAATGTCTTTGTATTTGAAACTAAAATAGTTTCTTCTATTTCTTTGGTTTCAAATCCTTCAGCTATCCAAACTGTTTCTCACCAACCTCCCTCCTTTGTGACTATTCAGTCACACAAAGCATCCCCATTTACCTTTGCTGTGCATCTTGACCTCTGGTTTCCCTTCAACTTCATCACACCTTTCTTGTTACTAGCTGTCTACAAACAAATCCAGAGCATTGTGGGTAATCTCACAATTATAAAGTTACTGCTAATTACCTCTAATTCTATGACATAGAACGTCTTCATAGGCATCTTACAATAGTTTCGGTCTGACTTCTTAAGAACTGTCACAAACTCTTCTAATTTACTATCTGCTATCATGTCAGGAGTTCGTAGGTGTGTGTGAGAGAGTGTTCACCACTTTCTAATGTCTACTCATCTATCAAATATCTATACTTTAGGTGATAACCCCCATCCGTATTCTGGTTGGCCACTCCCCTAGACCATTCTTAGTTTGTAATGTGAATGTTTGGGGAAAGAGTTTTGTAGATGAGAGTGATACCAGTTAATTAGGTATCATCTGAAAAAGCCATCAGCTTACAGTTGATGATAGTGATATCTTCTTCCAACTCATTAGCACAAATATTTCATTAATAGTGATAACAATGCACTTGATATTTTTCCAAAGCTTGACAGAAAAAAAAATAGTTCTTTCTATTTAGTCTTCCACTCATGTTTCTCTCCATGTGAAGGGGGGTATTTCTTTCTCTTTCTTTAAAAAAATTTTATTGTGGTAAGAACACTTACCATGTGAGCTACCCTTGTGATTTTTAAGTGTAGGCTCTGGTAGGATTGCTATCTATAGGCATGATGTTATACAACAAATCTCTAGAACTTATTCATCCTGCATACTTGAAATTTTATACCCATTGATTGGTAGTTACTCAGTTTCCCTAGCAACACCTAACAACCACCATTCTATTCTCTGCTTCTATGAATTTGACTCTTTTGGATACCTCATATAAGTGAAATTATATAGTATTTGTCCTTCTGTGACTTACTTATTTCACTTACTAGACTGTCCCCAAGGTTTATTCATATTGCTGCACATTGTGGTATTTCTTTCCTTTTCAAGGCTGAATAATGTTCCGTTGTGTGTGTATATATACACACTATATGTTCATTATACATCCATTGGTAGACATTTACATTGTTTCCACATCTTGCTTACATTTTCTACATGCTGCGATGAACTATGGGAGAGTAAATATCTCTCTGAGATCCCTATTTCAATTCTTTGGATAAATATCCAGAAGTGGGATTGTTGGATCGTATGGTAGTTCTATTTTAATTTTTTGAGGACTCTCAGTGCTTTTTTCCACAGAAGCTGCACCATTTTACATTCCTGCCAACATTGTTGGGGTGATCACCTATCTGAACCCTGACCCCACTTCTCCCAGCTCAAGCATCCTGGGACTCTCTGTCTTGCATGTGCAGCCTCCCTAACCTGCAGACACTCAGCTCATCTTATAAACATGCATCTAAGGGATGTTTCCCAAACCCTGCCAATTTTCAGTTTGCTTGAGAATATGGGAAGTGTCCTACTCAGTGATGAGCGCCCATCACTAAATCATTCCCCACATGCCTCCTCACCTCTAACTCGGTGCCTGTGCATAGGTGCCAATTAAGGGAGGAAGCCATGAAGCTGCCATCTCTAAACTCACTGCCCCTGTTTCCTCATCTCTCCTTCTGGCCTCCCCTGAGCACTGGTTCCCGGTGAGGTTGTTGTCTTTGAGGGTGCCACCCCCACATAGGCCTCAAGAGGTGCTGTGTCCTCTTCAACACCCCAGCCCAGATGAGGTCAGATAATACTTTCTGTAATTCCCCACAGAACAACTAATACCAGTCAGAAATCTTTAAATAAGATAGGACTGAAGATTTGGGGTAAACAAACAAACAAACAAACAAAAATTACCTGAAATCAAGTTATCTGTCCAACAAAGTAGGGCTTCCTCACATACTTTCAGCTTGGGGATGCCTCCCTTCTAGTTCCTTGTGGCTGAGAGCACCTTTCTTTTATCTAGGCACTTCTTCAAGTTCTCCTTAAACTCCTCCTGAACTCCAGACCCAAGTAAGTGAGACCCAGAGAGATCTACAAGCTTCTGTTTGGCTTTTGACTTTCAACATTTTCACCGAATAACCAGCTTTCCTGACACCTGAGTGCCCGCCCCATTCATGAGACATGGAAAGGGCCTTGACCTATGTGGCCTGAATGGGCCAAGCCCTTCCGAATAACACATAGCAAACCCAACCTCTGTCAGAGATGCAGGCAGACCAACACAGAGGTAATTTTGTTTTAGAATCACTGTCAATGACTACCACTGACCACTTCATTACTGAAATCCCTGGTCTCCTTTTGGTGTTCCTTCTCCTCCATCTCACTGAGCCATTGGACACCACTGCTCCCATCTGACACTCTTGCCTCCCTTGGCTTCTGTGATGCTGTCCTATTCTGGTTTTCCTCTAAACTCTCAGACTACACACTCTGTATTTTTGCTGCTTACATCCTCCTCTTACATATTGGCACTGCCCAAGATTGTCTTTGGCCCTCTTCTCTTTATCTTTCCAACTGTTCTTCTCAGATGAGTAGGTATGTGTTCCTAGATGTTGGAAGCATTATTGACTCTTCTCTGTGCAGACACAGCTCCTTTCTCCCCGCACATCTTCCATCTGTGGGAAACTTAGCTCTCAGAGATCTCAAATACCACCTTAAAAAATATATATCCTTGCCTTGTCCACTTTTCCCTACTCTAATGTCGCTTCTTCCCTTGAATCCACATACATTTTAAACATTTTGTTTGAACAGCTCTTACATGAAAGGCATTGTTCCAAGGTGTTATAAATTCACAACACATCTATTGACTGGATATTATCTCACTTCATAGTGGAGACCAGGCCTTGCTGAGACCTGCCCAAGGTCACACAGTAAGTAGTGGACGTAGGACTCTGAATATAAGACAAATACACAGCTTTATTTGTGCCTTCTTGGGGACACCTGTCTTACTCTGCCTTCTATAATTATTTTTGTAATTATTTAATTCCTTTGTATGAACATTTTTGAGGAACTTTTTTACTTTTTTTTTTTCTGCTCCTGGCACCAAGCTTATAATTTGGAATTTTGGACACAGTCTCAATTTCAAATATTTTTATCTCACTATACAAGTAAGTACTTGGACCCAATTTGGGGCTTGTAAAGTGTGGTCAGTATATACAAATGCCTTGAACATTGTAGGAAATCAATAAATATCTATAGAGTTGAATGGAATAATTTGGGCAAACAAACCAGGCTTATTTCAGATTTGAGTGATACAGAGATAAAGATAGAGAGTAAATGATCCCAATCCAAATATAATGTTTTATTAAAATAATAAGTATAAATTTCAAGTGGTCACTAATTACTAGCACCTGTGTATGTTTTGAAAGACTGCTACAATACAGAATAAGAAAGAACAGCTTTCGGTGTTATTTCATTTCCAACATCAGAACAGAAGAGGAAAAGAAAAATATCTGACCATGGTCAAACTTTCTCTGTGACTGGTCTGTGACTATTTGTTCTTACCATAAAATTATTGCTGTCGTCTAACTTTACCTCTGTTTGATTCTCATCCTTTAATTTCAGATTAATATACCTGTTAATTTGTAAGAAAAGCTAGCTAGTATTTTCTGCTCACCCCTCTTAGTGTGCTCCTCGAAACCTGTTTCCTACGGGAAGTATGCCTTTTCTAGGCATTTCTCTAAATTGAAAATTAGAGGTATGAACTTATTTCTTCCCTCAGTGTAAACATTGATCATCTTTTTAGCCTTCATTCCCAATAGCATATAGAAAAGTCCCAGTTCTCATCACCAGCATTTCCCAAACCACCTGCTTGGATGGTGAAGGGTTAATCTCATTAGGAGAATGTGAAGTCTTACTAAGGGGGGACAGAACAGGATGCTGTCTTTATTGGGACTTTCTCTCCTCCACCTTGGGCCTAGTTCAGAGTCCAGCTTCTGCTATGAAATCTCAACATGGTTACTTTCTTTAAATGCCAAACTACAAGAGCCTGCTGCCCTGGGAGGACACCTGCCATTTATTTGTAAATAATTGTAGGGTTTTCTTCTTACCCTTCCACTCTACTCGGCTTTTACATTTGCACTGTTTTAAATTCCCGCTTTGAAGTGAGATCAATTTTTGTCCTAACAGATAAACCAGATAACAGTTCTCAGAAGGTCTGACAACGTGGCAATGGATAAATTAATCGCACTACATGTTGTCACTCAGCAAAGCCCTTTATAGACAGAACTATTTTGAAGCCATTAAAAAATGCTATTCATCTCGAACTTGCCATCAGCCTTCTGTTTCTGGACTTGTCTATCGCGTTAGCTAAGAGATGAGTCTCAGCGGCCAACTTCCCTCTAGATTTCCCGTGACACTCGAGGAGACTCTTATGGGAAGAAGGCAATTTATTTTAGCTGAACGACCACATGCCTAACTATACACGGCAATTATACAAAGCAAATGTATCAACTTCTGCCACAGGAGGCAGGAGTTCCCTTTCTGGTCATTAATAATGAACACTCTTCAGTAAGTAGGAAAACATTTACCAAACAAAATGGTCTATTATAGATGATCCCCCAGGCAGCTGAGAAACCGCGTGGCCATTGAGGAAAGAGAGAAGCCAACAAGGCAGAGCTGCCGTGCGACCACGCGTGGTTGTCCTGGAAGCATCTCAGGACAGGCAGAAGATGTGACCCGCTGGCTCTTTGTGCAGAAATGTCTAGTCCGAAAAGAAGCGGCCTGGTCTTTTCTACATTGCAATTCCATTGCTTCCTTTCCTGGCAGCTGCATAATTGGGAATGCCGCGAAATCAAAACGAGGAGGAAGTAAATTAGAGCCGGGAAGTGTCAAGTTGATCTACTGTGGTGTTGGGGGCGGGAGTGCCCAGCAAATTCAGATTTTTCTCTGAGCCCCCTCTCACCACTTCATCCACCATTTCAAATGCTTATTCCTTGCACTTCTGGAGCTCTCTGGAGGCTCCTGTCTGCTCTAATGCTTAGACTAGGACTAGGTCTACATCACTCAGAGTACGCCTTTGCAAATGTTTTAATGAACAAAATCCCTGAAAAGGTGCTGACATTTTAATGCCTCCTATTGATACTTTATAGTAAGCCAACAAGCTTTGTATGCATTCAAAGCCCTTGCAAATCCAAAGGCTCTGGGGTCTTAGCTGCTTCACTCCCACATGGGGTATAATTAAAAGAGATGTAGAACACATGCACATACAGGCTGCTTTCATATTGAAGACAGCTGACCATTGCCTAATTAATTTTCAACACTCCTATGAGGTAGGTGTGTATTGACCTTGCTTCACAGATGGATGACTTCAGGCAGTGGAATGATAAAGTCCAAAGCCTCAGGGCAGAGATTGTGCCTTTGATGAATTCTGCAAAGGGCATAATGGTGACATAGTAATGGTTAAAAAAAAAAAGCCATTATTAATAGTGTGATGAAACCCGTGGCTTCTCAGCTGATTCAAAATGTAACCTAGCTCTGGTGTTTTACAAAACTCCATTAAAATTTTGGTCTACTTAGTCATAGTTTTGTGAATTGAATGCATGCATACCTCCCTTCCAATAAACCACAAAGGATGGCATGATGAAAACCCACTTGGGAACTATACACTGTTTTTGAACTTCATAGCATTGAAAAAACTTTCAAAATGTTATTAAGTTATTTAAAATGTAGTCATGAAACATATATTCATTGAGAGGCATTTATATGCAAAAGTACTGATCTGGGTGCTTAGTTTCTTTCCTCCTGGACTTATTGTCCAATAGGAAATAAAAAGACATAGGCAATCACCACAGAGAGTGATCAGTGCAAATAAGGGTAAACATAGCATGTTGTGGGAGTGAACTCACATGAGGGGCCCCAATCTAGTCTTGGGGAGTAGGAAAGAGTTCCTAGAGAAATCATACTAAACAATATCTAAACTGAAAGCTTAAGGACTAGTAGAAGTCAACAAGGGAAAGGAATGCAACTTGGTAATGACGTATTGGGCCCAGGGACTGCCATTTTAAACCACAGAAGCAAGAACAGACATGGAACATTAGTAAAACCAAGTAGCTCAGTTGGTTTAAGCCAACTATACCTTGATAAAAGCCTCTTTCTCATCCCTTTGTACTTTTAGAAGTGAGGTCTTTTTCTGAAGGAAATGGTACAAGCAAGTGATTTGGGAAATGCTACTGATGAGAACATGGGACTTCTCTATATGTTATCAAGAAAGAAAGAGTATAAAAGGCAATCACTGTTAAAGTTGAGGAAAGAAATAAGTTCATACCTCTAATTTTCAATTTCTAGAAATGTCTAGAAAAAGGCATACTCCCCATGAGAAGTAGTTTAGAGGAGCATACTAGAGTGGTACAGAGTTCCCTTGGAAGTTAATGGGAAACTTAGCTGATCATAAAGAGAGGAGCAAAAAAGGAAGGAAGGAAGGAAGGAAGGAAGGAAGGAAGGAAGGAAGGAAGGAAGGAAGGAAGGGAGGAAGGAAGGAAGGGAGGAATAAAGAAAATAAGGAAGAAAAGAAAGAAATTAAGGAACTGGCAACGCAGTTCATATGTAATGTCAATAATTAACCTGGCAAGAGCATTTGAGAAAAAAGATTCTGAAGAAGCAAATAAAAATTGGCCCTAAACATGGATTTCATATTTCTTCATTATTCATTATTTAACTATCTCTTCAGTTTTATAAAGATATAGTTCATGGAAAAAACTTGGTAGTCATTCAGCAAAAGCAAGCATTTTTTATCTTAGTTACAGACAAAAATTATCAGACACAAGGAATTGAAAGTGGCATTTTGAACTTTATTCAGGTGACTCCTGGAGAAAGGTGGCAAAGTAGATACAACAACATTACAACACCCTCTCATCCTGAACCTAATGAAATGGAATGATAATAAACAAATAAAACCAACAAATGATATGGAAGCAGTGCTCTAACTTTGGAAAGTGTTTAGAAATGGAAGACTCTAACAATTGATGCATGGCCTAATGTAAAATCCTTCCAGAGAGAGTTCTGTGGAGATGATGCACAGACAAAAATTAAGAAAAATATCATTAATTTACCCCAATTTTACTTCCATTTGGGGAGTGGAATATGCCATCCAGGGGTGAAGATGTGGCATGCCTTTCCTGAGGAGAAGTTCTTCCCTGACACCTGGATGAATAGTACTCAACGGTGAAGGAAGACACCACTATGGCTTGCCATTTTCTTTTTTCCCTGACTGGAAGGAAGGCAGGAGAAATTCTGTGGAAAACTCACCAGGAGTTAAATGTTTCCAATGACAAATAGGGCTTTAATAGAACAGGAAGAGAAAAGAAATAAAACAAAAGCCACCAAGGATGGTGATGGTCCAAGGGAAGACACATAGAAAGCCCTCAGGTGGAACAAGGGCATGTTATATTCAAATCCCTTACTTTTCTCTTATTTTATTTCACTCAAGCTGAGACTGAAGTGGCATACAAAGCTGGGGGAGAGGCATGTGAGCCAGGAGAAAAATTTTAAAGTAGGGCAGATTGTCTCCAACAGAAGCAATGACTTGGTGGCTCAGCTTAAATTGGAGGAATAATCCAAAATTTGAGGGCACCTCTGAGGGTAACAAGACACATTAGAACTTTTAACAGAATTCCAAGGCAGAGAGCTAAACTAGAGATTAAATTCACCAACTACAATTAAATACAATCCTAGATTTACTCTTTCCTCTTGTTTCAGTAAGAAAAAAGCAAAAAGCAGAACACAAACTATTAGAACACAGACAAAGGTAAGAGATGGAGAAAGAGTCAGGGAAAATCTCTCTATATAATATTTGGGCAAATAAAAGATCTGGATAGAGCTAGTCCCATCAAATAAGAATAAAAGAAAAAGAAATGCCATCACAGTTATGCAATGATACTATAGCAAAAAAGGAAAGAAATTATGAGGTCTGACAATCAAGTTCGTGAACTTGCCACTGTGCGCTTACATTAGCAGCACTGTACAAACAGCTCAGTAAGATTTCATAACCTTGGTATATCAGTGTCTCACAGCTGTGTTTGTGTCGACATGTGGCAGTGTCTTGCTGAGTGGCGTTCATTATTGTTGTTGTGTGTTTTTGTGTGCCATCATGAGAATGTCTGAGCTTGAATTAAAGCAACGAAGAAACATTCAATTTTTTGTTAAACTTGGCAAGAGTGGAAGTGAAATCAGGGACATGTTAGTCCAAGTCTATGGAGATAATGCCATGAAGATAACAACAATGTAAAAATGGATTAAACGTTTTTCTGAGGGGAGAGAACGCATCACTGATCAAGAGAGATCAGGGTGGCCAGTAACGAGCAAAACTGATGAAAAAATAGCAAAAATTCATCAAATTTTGCATCAAAATTGTCGAATTTTGTGTCAAGAAGCATAGTAGACCAATAAAACATTGATAGAGAAGCAGAAAAATCTTAACTGAAAATCGTGGCATGAGAAAGGTGTGTGCAAAAATGGTCCTGAAGGAGCTCACCGATGAACAAAGCAAAGGAGAGTCGAAGTTTGCCAAGACGTTTTGGGGAGGCAAGACGATATTTTGGGCTATGTTATCACTGGTGATGAAACATCGGTGTACCAATACGACCCTGAAACAAAGCATCAAAGTGCACCATGGAAGTCAGCCAATTCTCCATGACCAAAACAGTTCCATAAGTCAAAATCAAGTCAGAACGATGTTACTAATCTTTTCTGATATCAGAGAGATTATTCATTATGAATTTGTACCAGTTGGACAAACAGTTAACCAAATTTACTATTTGAAAGTGCTGAAAAGGCTGTGTGAAGAAGTTAGGTGAAAACGACTTGAACTTTTCACCAACAATTCATGGCTCTTGCATCACGACAATATACCAGCTCACATGGCACTGTCTGTGAGGGAGTTTTTAGCCAGTAAACAAACTGTATTGGAACACCTTCCATACTCACCTAATCTGGCCCCCAGTGATTTCTTTCTTTACCTGAAGATAAAGGAAATTTGAAAAGAAGACATTTTGATGAGATTCAGGACATCAAGGGTAATACAATGACAGCTCTGAAGGCCATTGTAGATAAAGAGCTCAAAAATTGCTTTGAAGGGTGGACTAGGTGCTGGCATTGGTGCAGAGCTTCCCAAAGGGAGCACTTTGAAGGTGACCATATGATATTCAGCAATGAGGTAGTGAGGTAGCACTTTTTCTAGGATGAGTTTGCGAACCCAATTGTCAGACCTGGTATCATAGTTTTGGAAGGCAAGTGAAGAAAACATTCTTGAGGAAGACAATAGAAGGAATAGGGATACTTTATTTTATAAATGTTTTACTCTTGAAGTACTGATAGAGGATATGAAATCTATAAAACCAGAGTTCCAAGATAGGACTGGATATTTCTTGATTTAGAGTGAAGCATTCTTTTAAATATTTACATAGTATTCCATCATCCAATTAATGCATGTTTATGTAGTTCCCATATATTTTGTTAAGACAATATGACAACTGCATTAAATTTTAAAGTCCTCTGTATGACTATAAAGCATTACAAAGATAAAAACAAGTAGCAGACTTGGAAAATATATGCAGTATGTATAAACTGACAAAGGAATATTATTCAGAATATATAAAGAACTTTGACAAATCATGAAGAAAAATATAATCCATTGAATAGAAAAATAGGCAAAGGGTTTGTGTGAAGAGGCAGGCAATTCTAGAAGAGGAAAAGCACATGTTCTGTGAATACATGAAATACCAATAAACTTCACTGATAATAAAAAAGGCCAATTAAAATAATAGTATGAATTCTGCTTCTGGAAAGATGAAGTGGAAGTACTTTTTCCTGTTCCTTCTGCTGAGAACAGAGAAGAGCCCTGGACATTAGGTATAAAAAACTACAGGAAGACTCTGAAAAGTGGAGAGAAGAAGACAGACCAGCTAGAGATTCCGGAACCCAGGGAACAGCAGGGTGGTAAGTTCTCTGCATTTTCTTCTTGTCTCATCCATCCCAGTCTGGGTGCTGGAGAAGTGGGTAACGAGGAAATGCAAATGGTCACAGAAAAAGGAAGCTCAAGGAGAGCCTGCTGTCCACTAGGAGAGGGGAAGCCTGTTAAGAAAAAGCAATTTTAAGCAATCACTGCTCTACCCCAGCTGGAGTCCACAGAGAAACTGTGGCCCCACTCCCACATAGCCAGCAAAGCCTGAGTGGAGATCTTAAACTTCCACTCTGGACGAGCTATTATATAATGAGCACCCCTCTGTAACCCACAGCCCCTCCCCACTGTTGGGGTGATACTGGGACTTTCACCCCCACCTGGTGGTGATGAACCACCCTCCTCCCATCATTGGGACACTTGAGGGAGACAGAACCTCCATTCCCATAGAAGGACTCATATCTAAAATACATAAAGAACACTTAAACTTCAACTGTAAAATAATAAACAATTAAACTAGAAAATGGGTAATAGGCATGAAAAGACATTTCATGAAAGTAGACATGCAGATGGCAAATGAGCACACATTCAACATCCTTAGCCTTTAGGGAAAGGAACATGAAGACCACAAAGCAATATCACTGCACGCCAACTAGAAAAACTAAAACAAAATATGGTAACGACACCAAAGGGTGGCAAGAATGTGGAGGAATTAGATTTGTCATACATTGCTGGAGGGAATGTGAAAACTCTGGAAATAAGTTTGGTAGTTTCTTAAAAAAACAAAACACTTATCATAGATCTAGCAATTTCACTCTGAGCATTTATCCCAGAGAAAACTTGTGTACATAAAATCCTGTACATAATGTTCATAGCAGCTTTACTTGCACTAGCCCCAAATTGAAAGCAACCAAAAAGTCCTATGGCAGATAAATCATTAAACAAACTGCAGTACTCTATACCATGGGATACTACTCAGCAATAAAAAGGAGCAAATAGTTGATAAAAGTAGCAACTTGGATGGAGTTCAAGGGCATTATGTTGAGTGAAAAAAGCCAGTCTCGAAAGGTCATATAGTGCATGACTGCATTTACATAACATTTTTCAAAATGACACAGTTATAGAGATGGAGAACAGATTAGTAGTTTTCAGGGGTTGGGGATGGTGGTGGGGCAGTTGTGACAGTAGCAGGGGTAGCAGGAGGGAGATCTTTGTGGTGATGGAATAATTCAGTATTTTGGCCATGGTATGATTACATGAATCTATACATGTGGTAATATGACATAGACGATACAAGCTTTATATCGATGTCAATTTTCTGGTTCCAATATGGTACTATGCTTATATAAGATATAGCTATTGGGAGAAACTAGATGTAGGGTACACAGAACTATCTGTACTATCTTTGAAACTTGTTCTGAATCCACAATTATTTCAAAAGTAAAAGAAACCCAATGGAGTATGATTTTGTAAGCTATCAGCTTGGAAAACACTTTAAAATCAGATAAAATTAACTTTTGGCAAAATGCTAGAGAAGAGGGACAGTCATTCTGAAGGGTAATTGATAGCATCTGTTATAGCTTAACATATGCACAATCTTCCAAGAGATTCTGGTGTTTTAATCTAAATAAACACCCCTGTGCAAAGGAGAGAGGCATGCAAAGATTCACTGCAGCATTGCTTCTAAGAGTGAAAACTTAGGACAGCATAAATGTCCATCAAAAGCAGAATAGTAGAGTAAATTATGGTATAGTCATATAACTAAACATAGCAGTTCAAAGGAATTACTTTCATTTGTAGCAGCAAAACAAGATTTCAAAAAGTGTTGCATGAAAATAAATCAATTATAGAATGACACATATAGGATAACACTTTTTTTTTGTTGTTTTTTGTTTTTTTTTGTTTTAGCTGAGCCATCCTGCTACCTGTTGGCAGCTCAGCAGCTGCTCAGTTCGGGATGGACTCGAACCGCTGTTGCTCAAAGCTCAAACTCTTGAACGAGTTCTTAACCAATTGAGCCACTCGGCCGGCCCAACACCATTTTTAAGGCAAACACATAAAACAATATTATATATTTTCTTTAGGCAAATATGTATGAATATAAAGATATTAAAATCAAAAGTGTAAAATACCTTACACAAAATCCTAACCATGCTCACATTGACAAGGAGAAGAGGGAAACATAAGGAGAATATATTCATCAGGTATCACTTGGGTGATTAAAATTAATATGACCCCACAGTTATTTTTTTAAATTTATTTTATTTTTTGGTTGTATAAGTGGTTCATCTAAAAACAGTGGTTATTAATATGTTGATAATTTTCCTTTTGACTTTTTATCCTGCGCATGTTTTAACTAGTTGTGATGATGTATGTGTGTATACATTTAAATGTAGCATTTTTAGAAACCTAACAAAAGCATTAATCCATGGTATCAACACAGAAAAAAAATTATAACAATACCTACTCCTTATCGAGCACCTACTATTTGCCAAAGTGGTGTCCTATGTGTATTACACACATTATTTCTAAATGTCACCACAATCCTATAAATTGTGATTCTCTCCATTTTCTGCAGATAAACTGAAGATAAAACAGGCTAGGAGGGATTAAGCAATTTGCCCGAGATCACAAATTGGCCAGAGCAAAGCACCTGGGCTTTTTTCCAGGTGAGGTGCCTTCAAAACTCATACTAGTGCTCCAATTGAGTCTAGCTAGCAGCCTTCATCCTGTGTAGATAGTTTGACAAACATTAAAGCTGGAACACTTCCACAAAGCTAACTGTGGAAATTCCCATGATTCCTTGCCAATTAGACAGACAGACCAAGGAGGTGGACAGCCAGGCTGCCTTTCCTCAGAAGGAAAAAGGGGAATGCTACAGCAAATTTTCCCTTGAGTGGCCAAAGCTTGATAAACATCACTCTTATTAGGTGCACACTACACCACTGCTTACCTCAGGAGAGAGTTGAAGGAAAAATAGTGGATTCCTCCTGATAATAGACAATATCCATAGAGAATGTGGAATAGCCTCCATTGACAAATACCCATCAGAGACGTTTGATGAATAGTTTTATGTTGCCTTCCAGGTCCTTGGCAGCAAAACAACCACAACAAAAGCAATGATAAAAACAACAGCTAATATTTGCATAGTGCTTGCATGTGTATATGTGTCAAGCAATGTTGGAAACAATACTAACAAGGACAGATGAAACAATAACATCATATGTAGCACAGTATGGTCAGAAACAAGAACTTGATCTCCAAATACTGGCCTACTTTTAAAAAATTGGCCAACGTGTGTAGCCAGCAGCCAGCGTGAGCGGCCAGCAGCCGCAGTGAGCGGCCGTCCAGAAGCCGGCGACTGATCGCCTCGCCAGAGAAGAGCGCAATGATGGTGCCAACTTGGGCCAGTGAAGCAACATCCTCCACAACTAGATTGAAGAACAAAACGACAGAAGCTTTTCTGTTCCCCTTCCCCCAATTCCCCAGCACTGTTCCTATCCCCCTAATTCCCCAATAAAAATATTAAAAAAAAAAATTGGCCAAGATCTTATGTTAGCACACAGGCTCCACTCAAAGCCCTACACAACTGACAGTCATCTACAGACCTAAGGGGGAAAAATGATGACACTGGGTTTCTGACGAGTGACTGCAATGACATAATCTCTGCCTGTGCTGAGAAGAGGCCGTGCTAAGTCTCCATGTGCAGGTTGAGAGGCAGCCATGATATTAATATTTATTGCCCCATTTAGTATTTGCAGCCTGGATGGCAATTCTGAATGATCTTTAACTGGGACACAATAAATCGCTGATCTCAAGGCAGGGGTCAGTCCTCTGGGTCCACGTGATGCTTCTACTACTGAGAAGGGGAAACTGGCCAATCTAATACTGCACATCTTATCTATTGTATTTATGATATAATTCCACACAAGTGCTGACTTTATTGTATTTATGATATAATTCCACACAACTGCAATATGCTCCTGGCCTTCAGGAAATAATTTTGCAAAAAGAGAAAGAAGGAGCAAGCGAAAGTACACTTTTAGTCTCACCTGTTTTCTTGGAGGAACTAGGAATGTATTTTCTACCCCTTGAGGGTGATATTCTGAAAAGCAAAAACTCTATTTTTAAATAGTAGTTGACCATAATTAGCCCCATTTATCTTTTGAAGATGTTAAATATCATGTGTTTTCTCCACTTAACAAGTGAGAAGATTAGTGGCTTGCCCTCCCTTACATTATCGAAAGTCAGCACTAGGAAGTCTTTGACCCCAAGACCAGACCATTCTGCTTAAGTTAATGGAAGTTTGAGCAATGGCCTAGTTTACTTGAGTAGCATAAAGATAACCAGTATAGGTCATGGAGCCCAGAATCCCATCAGGACCAGAATTCCTTTGGAATTTCAATTTGTAGGCATTTCCCTGAATGCTATAGAAGAGTAAGTCACACTCCAGAAGAGGATGCTCCCCAGTAAGCATATCAGAATTCCAGGGAAGGGGGAAGTTTGAAAATGCAAATTGATTTCATGATGCAACTTTATATGTAAGAAAGGAAAGATGTATATTGATTTTATACATAAAGATAAATAATCAAAATCAAAGTTTCTTTGGGCCAGCCAAGTGGTGCATTGGTTAAGAGCTGGCTTGGGATGCCAGAGGGCCCTGGTTCGGATCCCACATATGAGGGCCAGTGATACTGCCCTCTACAGCTAAGATGCTGAACAGCAAGCAGCTCAACCTGGAGCTGGGCTGCATGAGTAGCTGGCAAGGGCGTAGGCTGCACCCCTGTGGCAGTGGGTTGCCATGGGCTACCATGTGTAGCCGGCAGCCAGCGTGAGCGGCCAGCAGCCGCAGTGAGCGGTCGTCCAGAAGCCGTTGACTGATCTGCCTTGCCTGGGAAGAGCGCAATGACGGTGCCAACTTGGGCCAGTGAAGCAACGTCCTCCACAACTAGACAGAAGAACAACAACAACAACAACAAAAAAGGACAACAACTTGTCTGTTCCCATCCCCCAATTCCCCAGTAAAAATCTTTAAAAAATAAATAAATAGAATTCAAAGTCTCTTTGACAATAGCAAGGCATTTTGTTTTTTTAAAAAGGGGGTGTTGGTTTAGAAATATTGCTCTCAAGTTTAAACTTTCTAGATTGACAATGTGTAGGAAGCTCAAACATTAGGCATGTAGGCTTTGGAGTCAGACTGGGTTCAAATTCTGGTTCTACTGTCTGTGTGATATTGTCAAGTTGCCTTAAACTTTCTAAATCTCCATTTCCTCATTTGTAAAGATATAGTAATAAGACCTCATTATAAGGTGTCTTGGCAATTAAGTGATATGAAAATATGTTCAGTATGTAGAAAAGTGTGGGACACATAGGAAATGCTCATTGATTGTAGCTCTTATTATTAAACATCATCCTTTGATTTTCTATTTGCTCCTGGTTCTATTAAATCTTTCTAGGAACTTCAAGTTTTTGTCAAATATTCAGAGCTATTCAACGTATATTTTTCTAGTTTTAAGAAATGTATAGGGATAGTGAAGTTCATCAGACATATTTTTGGTGATACAATAATATACTTTGTGTTCTCTGTACCTCTTGCTACTTATAAATGAATAATCTTTTGAACTCCCCCCCCCAAAAAAAAGTTCTGTTCATCCACCGTGGAGCAGACACTGTGAGTTGCCTACCCAACATCCACCCATTCTCCAATCCCTATACCCTTCTTAATGGACCCCGTGGCCATCGTCCTATTGCCATGGACTCCTAGGGAAACTAAACCTCATCCCCAGCTATAGGGATGGATTCTGGGTAGTTTAAGTCAACTGTGATAATCCCATTTCCCATGCTGAATCTCAGACAGCTGAGAGAGAAAAACACTAGGGTCTCTTCATTATTCAAAAGCCCCAGACTGCTGTTGTTCATGGGTAGATGTGTGTGAACAAGACCATGGCAAACACCACACAGGTCAAACTGAAAACTTGTTTTAAATTTCGAATCCTTTCCTTCCCCTACCCCCATCCCCAAATTATTCATTTTCTTTTTGTAACTCAGTTCCATTTGAATAAACACATAATTGTTTTCCATGAGACAAAAATAAAATAAAGTAAAATTAGAAATACGTTTGCTAGTTGGGAGGGGGTGGGGATGGAGAAGGGGAAGGGATGAGACAATACAAATTGGTAACTACAATATGGCCTCAGGGATAGAAAAGACAGTCTGGAGAATATAATCAATAATGTTGTAAATATTTCTTAGGGGGCCAGATGGACTCATGTCTTGTTAGGGAAAGCACTTCATAGTCGGTGTATAGTGTGGTGACCACCACACTGTGTTTCTGAAGCTGATGTTGAATAATACTGTTTGTCAACTATAATTATCTATACATATAGTCACGAGAGGTGGAGTAGAGTGTGGGAATGGAGTCAATGGAATTGTAGTAGATAAGTATGATATTGGGGGTGGGAGGGCAGTAGATGGGGGAGGGGCATTGTTTCTGTGTGAGGGGTGAAAAGGATAACTATTGCATTGTTCTGTACACCTGAAACTAACAATAAAAAAAAAGAAATAGACATGTAACACACTGAGAAGTCACTGGGGGATCTTCTACTTTCTTTACTCCTAAGAAAGTACATAGGAAGGGATGCCATTTCTTCCCCTTGTCATTGTCTTGCTTATATGTGACACTGGAACTGCTGCTGCCATCTTAAAACCATGAGGACAGCCCATGTGAGGGCAAAGCTGACAGACTGAAGGTAGTATAGTGACAGAATGTTAAGAACCTGGGTCCTTGATGACATTCTGAGCCACCATTGCACCAGCTTAAAGCCTTGGTGGCCATTGGACTTATTCTTATGTGAGGTAATAAATTGCCTACAGTTTAACCCAAATTGAGTTGGCATTTTCTATTATTTATAGCCAAAAGTGTACTAACACTTGGCATATGAAATCCACAGTAGAATGTCTTAAACCAGAAGTCAGAAGTATCTCTCTTATGATCTTAACATCACCCTTGATTTACCTCTATTACCCTTTCCGTTCACATCAACTCTAAAGTAATCATACCAGCTCTACTTCCAAAATATGTCTGAATCCTAATATTTCTCCCTGTCTCTACTGCTGTCACTCTAATCTGAGCCATCCTCAGTTCTGTTATGTGCTACAGCAATAGCCTCTATGCTTGCCCCCACTCCTACAAGCTGATCTTTTAAAAGTTGAGATAAAATTCATGTAACATAAAATTCCCTATTTTAACCATTTTAAGCTGCATACAAGTCAGTGTTTTTTAGTATATTACCAATGTTGTACAACCAATTATCACTATGTAGTTCTAGAACATTTTGATTACTCCCCAAAAGAAATCTCATACCCATTAAACAGTCACTTCCAATTTTCTTCTTTCCCCAGCCCCTGGCAGTCGCTAATATATTCTATTTTTAGCACTGCAACTAGACTGATGTTTCTCAAAGATAAATCAGATCACGCCACTTCCCCACTTAATACCCTCCAATGACTTTGAATAACATTCAAATTCCTTAGGCTGACCTAGAAGACCATCCATGACCTACCATATTTTGCCATGTATAACATGCACTTTTTTGCCCAAATTTGTGAGGGAAAAATAAGGATGCGCATTACACATGGGTAGCGCTAATTCTATATCTATGTAAATATATTTAATTCTTTTATTTATGCTTATAAGTTAAAAGTGTAACTCTAGATAGCAATAACGATATCTTCATGCAAAATAATACCCTGGAATATGATAATCAGCTTAGTTGAACTTACCACGAACTACAATGATGAGGAGTTCTTGGCCTATGATGCATAAATATCCTAAATTTGTTACTAGTACATAAAATTTCTTGTACCTTGTATCTGTTCTTGTGTTTTGTAATTATTTGTTACATAAAATTTCTTGTACCATAATATACTAAAAAATAAATGCTAAAATTCCTTTATAATACAAAAAACAAGTACCTAAATGTAAACAAATAAAAATTTGAATTAAAAAATTAAAACAAAAGATTTTTTCTCTGAAAGTTTGGGCCAAAAACATGGGTGCACATTATATGAAAGTCTGACAATTAAGTTTGCGAACTAATCCTAGAAAAAATGCTACATACCTCATTGCTGAATATCACTATGGTCACCTTTGAAGTACTCCTCTTGGGAAGCTATGCACCCACGCCAGCACCTAGTCCACCCTTCAAAGAAATTTTGGAGCTCTTTTTCTAGAATGGTCATCAGAGCTGTCATAGTATTACCTTTGATGTCCTGAATTTCATCAAAATGTCTTCCTTTCAATATTTCCTTTATCTTTGGGTAAAGAAAGAAGTCACTGGGGGCCAGATGAGGTGAGTAGGGAGGGTATTCCAATGGAGTTATTTATTTACTGGCTAAAAACTCCCTCACAGACAGTGCTGTGTGAGCTGATACATTGCTGTGATGCAAGAGCCATGAATTGTTGGCAAAAAGTTCAGGTCATCTAACTTTTTCATGCAGCCTTTTCAGCACTTTCAAATAGTAAACTTGGTTAACTGTTTGTCCAGTTGGTACAAATTCATAATGAATAATCTCTCTGATATCAAAAAGTTTAGAACATCGTTGCAACAAGTTCACAAACTTAACTGTCAGACGTCGTACATGGCAAAATACAGTATCTACCTCTCCAATTTCATTTTGTACTGTTCTCCCATTTGCTAGCCAGGTTCTGGCCACACAAGCCTTCTACCTGTTTCTTAAACACACCAGTGCATTCCTACTTCAAGATGTTTTCTCACTTGTCCCCATTCCTCAGATGGTCTTCGCTACTTTTCAGATTGGTGCCTTCTCATTATTCAAGTCACAACTTGAATGTCTTTTCCTCAATGAAGCTTCCCTGATGAAGGTAAAACTCCTGACCCATTGCTCTCCAGAATCACTTCTTTTAATTTTCCTCATCACATTTGTCACTATCTTAAGTTATGATGTTCACATTAATTAAAAAAAATTAATTGAAGTCCATAATTTATTCAAATTTCCTTATAGTTAGCCTAATATCCTTTTCTCTTCCAGGGTCACATCCAGGATTCCACATTACATTTAGTTGTCATGTGTCCTTAGGCTCCTTTTGGCTGTTAACAGTTTCTCAAACTTTATTTTTGATGACCTTGACAGTTTTGAGGAGTACTGGTTAAGTATTTTGTAGGATACCCCTCTATTAGAATTTGTCTGATGTTTTTCCCATTTTAGACTATGACTATGGATTTTTGGGAGATATGGCATAGAGATAAAGTGCCATTTCATTATATCATATCAAGGGTTCACATTCACTTTTTTTCATTAAAGTTTATTGTGTGGTATATATGCAAAATGGAATACTATTCTGCCATAAGATGAAATGGTGCTATATATATATATATATATATATATATATAT